>NC_025996.2:69776990-69806452 GCF_000442705.2 Elaeis guineensis
ATTAGAAGATGAAACATTTTGTGATGAAAAATATCAAAATAATTTTATTAATTCATAATTCATGTACAAATACAAAAAAGGGCACAACCGTCAACAGGCTGACGATTGGCTTTGGGATACTATTCCCAACAATCTCCCACTTGGCCTAAAGCCAATCGGTGCAATATCTAATACCCATCTTCGACTTGTAGTTATCGAACTCCTTCACCGCAATGACTTTAGTGAATGGGTCAGCCAGGTTCTCCTTTCCGTCGATCTTCTGAAGGTCGACGTCACCTCGATCCACCCGACACACTTTTGCTGTCATCATGATCAGACTGGAAACTAGAGTCTGTAAACCCTATAAGTCTCAAGTCCGATTCACCATAAACAAACCACTGGTCCTTAGTATTTCTTAAATATTTTAGGATGGTTTTAACAACCTTCCAGTGATTCTCCCCTAGATCAGATTGGTATCTACTCACTACCCCTAGTGAGTATGCCACATCTGATCGTGTACATATTATGGCGTACATGATAGATCCCACTGTCGAAGCATATAAAATTCTACTCATACGCTCTCTCTCTTGAGGTGTTGTCGGACAATTCTTTTTCGAGAGAGAAATTCTATGGCCTATCGGAAGATAGCCTTTCTTGAAATTCTCCATGCTGAACCTCTTCAGCATAGTATCAATGTACGTGGACTGAGATAAATCAAGCAACCTTTTAGATCTATCCCTATAGATCCTCATCCCTAGGATGTAGGAAGCTTCTCCCAAATTCTTCATGGAGAACTGTGACGACAGTCAAATCTTTATTCCCTGTAATGCAGGGATATCATTCCCGATTAAGAGAATGTCATCCACATACAATACAAGAAATACTACAACTGGACCATTAGCCCACTTATAAATACAGGGCTCTTCTCCATTCTTAACGAAGCCATACGTCTTGATCGTCTTATCAAAATGTATGTTCTAACTCCGTGATGCCTGCTTAAGTCTATAAATGGATCTCTGTAGCCTGCACACCTTAGACTCATCTGTGGATGTGAATCCTTCAGGTTGTATCATATACACCTCTTCATCCAGCTCTCCATTTAGGAAAGCTATCTTACATCCATCTGCCAGATTTCATAGTCCAGATGGGCAGCTATCGCAAGCATAATCCGAATAGATTTGAGCAATGCCATAGGAGAAAATATCTCGTCATAGTCTATTCCATAACGTTGACGATATCCCTTGACAACCAGATGGACTTTATAGGTTTTCACCTTTCTGTCTGTGCCTCTCTTCCTCTTGAAGATCCATTTACGCCCTATGGGTTTTACTCCTTCGGATGGGTCAACCAATATCCACACATCGTTAATTTTCATGGACTCCATTTCGGATTTCATGGCCTCTAACCATTTCTCAGAGTCAGATCTCTGCATTGCATCCATGTAGGTGATCAGATCCTTATCATTTTCATCAAGTTCGATAGGATCGTCGTCCCGGATCAAGAAACCATAGTATCTGTTCGGTTGACGTGGTACTCTACCAGATCGCCTTAAGGGTGCTTGAACAATGGGCTCCGGATCTGATCTAATCATATCTGGTTCAGGTTTAGCAATTTGCGTCGGATTTTTCACCTACCGAACTTCGTCAAGTTCGACCTTAGAGGCAACAGTCTCTTCATCAAGGAACTCCTTCTCTAAAAAGATTGTCTTAAGGCTGACAAACACTTTTTGCTCATCAGCTAGGTAGAAGTAATACTGTCACGCCTCCGATCCGAGATTCGTGGATCGAGGGTCGCGGCAACCGCCGCATACTCATGAAGAACTCTCTCCATAAGCATGCAAGGCATCTCATCACGATATCAATGCATCGCAGTGGAATAAATTCAAATAATTATTATTCAACTGTAATTCAAGTAATTAAATCAAATGTCTTACATCCAATAAAATTTTTTGCTAAAAATAAAACAATAGATCTAAGTTCAATGAAGTTGACAATGCTAAATCTCGCCTCTAAAAGCTCTGTCCCAATAATTCTTCCCACGTTTGAAATTAATTATCTGAATCTGAAAAATAGAAAGAAAGGTAATGAGCTAGACAGCCTAGTAAGTAACAAGTATCTCTACCAGATATTCAGATATTATTTAATTTTCAAGAATAATGCTGCAAATAAACATAAGAGTATATTTCATGCTGATTTAATACAACCCAAATATTTTCAAAAATTCACACATAATATGATCATAAATCTGATTCGATTCAAAACACTCGTAACTCAACAGCCTCGACTATGACCAACGTTTAACTCCCATTGACGGGGTCCACAGAATACCAGCGCACAACCCCCACTGGCAGGGTCCAGAAATACCAGCGCACAACCCCCACTGGCAGGGTCCAGAAAGTACCAATGTATAATCCCATTGGCGGGGCCCACTGAAACATAGTTAGGCTGAGAGCATAAATCCGATCTATATCAAAATACTTAGTACCACAATATATATCATAATCTTTCACTAAACATGTGCATAAATTGATATACCATAACATTTCAAAAGCACTTTTCTTTCAAAACATAATTCCATAAATCATGCATAATTTCAGAGAATAATTATTTATTTTCAGAATAAATATGGAATATCTCGAGAAGATGATTCATTACTTACCTTTCACGGAGCACTGAATGAACGGATCGACTAACTTCTAGGAGATTCTTCCGTGCCTATTATCCAAAATTATATTTTTACATTAATTTTAATTCAAAATTAAATCTAAACAAATCCCAACTCAAAACCTCACTTAGAATCGACTCTTTCCTAAACTCGATCAAAATCATCAGATAAGACCTCCTACTACGCTAATTCTAGAGGAATAACTTTAGAGAGAGAGGAATCCATCAAGAGAGAGAAATATCTTAGAGAGAGAAAATTCTAGAGAGAGAAAGTAGAGAGAGAAAGTCCAATTTTAGAGAGAGAAAGTCAGAGTTCAGACTGAAAAGAAGAGAGAGAAACTCTCTCTCTCATCAATTTCAAATTTTCTTTTTTTATTTATTTATTTATTTACTTACTTACTTATTTATTCATATATATATATATATAAATATATATATATATTTTATTATTATTATTATTATTTTCTTTTCTTTTCTTTTTCTTTTTTTTTTTCTCTTTTCTTTTTCTTCTTTTTCTTTTTCTTTTTTTTTCTTCTTTTTCTTTCCTTTTTCTTCTTTTTCTTCTTTTCTTTTCTTTTTCTTTTCTTCTTCTTCTCGGTTCTTCCCGCACCAGAACAGGGGACCGGCGTCCCTCGGCCTTGACCGGCCGTTCAGGCCACGACTGCCACGGCGGAGGCCGGTGGCCGACGGGGGCCACTCCCCCCGTCACGGAGGAGCGGTGGCCGGCGATCAATTCCGATCGCCAGCGCCAGAAAATTCAAGGAAAAGAGCTAAAAAACAGGGTGTCTTTCCCGATCGAAAATCGGCGACTTTTGTCACCGGCAGTCGCGCACAAATGCACGGGGAGGAAGGGGAAGAAAGAGGGGAGGAAGAGGAAAACTTATCTCAGCCTCCGGAGACCTCGTCGGCGGCAATCACGGCGAGAAATCAAAGGGTGTCCGCGGCCTTCGATCGAGAAAAACGGAGAGAAAGAGAGAGGGAGGAGGCCAATGATCGGTCTCAAGAGGGAGGGGGTCTACTTATAGAGCACCCTAGGACTCCGAGGGGTCCTAGGAGTCCTAATTTGCTCGGGACTCGCCGGAGAAGAAGACTCCTACCGGGAGTCTTCTTCCCGGTTTTACTCTGTTTTTCCCTCTTTTTTTTTGGGCTTTTGTGAGCTTGATTGGGCTATCACATTCTTCACCCCTAAAAAGAAATTTCGTCCTCGAAATTTTTCATACCTGTCACCATTGTATTGGAAGCCTGTGGATTCTGTTGAGTAAGCGCATAAACTCTTCCCTGGGTTTTAGAAATCTGTCCACCACCCTTATGTTGTCCTTCATGAGTTCTTTTGCCAGCTTGATTTTCAGCATTTAGCGGGCAGCTAGCAATTTTATGATCCTTCTGTCCACATTTGAAACAAGCACCGGTATTCCAATAGCAATCCTTGTCTTCATGATTTTTACCACATCTGGAGCACGGCTCACCATCAACCTGTTGAGTCTTATTGTCTACTGCTCCTTTAGCTGATCTTTTGATGTTTTTATTATTCTGCCCTTGTATATCATTTGATTGTGCTCTCTTTCTTTGCTTTCTTTCCCTTTCCATGCGTTCTTCATTGGCTTCCCTTTCAATTATCAGTGCTTTATTTACCACATCTGCATAAGTTGTCAATTCATATGGAACCACTTGTTTTCGAATCTCAGTTCTTAGTCCCATCTCAAACTTGTGAACACATTCTTGCTCACCATCCACTAATCTCGGAGCAAATTTTGCTAACTCTGTAAATTTTGCTTCATATTCAGTCACACTCATACCCTTTTGCTTCAAATAAATAAACTCTTGCTCTTTTTGGATCCTTATACTCCGAGGAAAATACTGATCATAGAATGCAATCCGAAATCTTTCCCAGGTAAGTATTTCATCGTCTTGTTCATGCTTGCGCTGTAGTCGCTGACACCAGTTGTATGCTTCTCCTTGTAGTAAATAAGCTGCATATCGAATCTTTTCTTCATCAAGACACTCTTGGACAGCGAAAGCCTTCTCCATCTCCATTATCCAGTTGTCAGCCTCCAAAGGTTCAGTAGTCCCCTTGAAAGCTGGAGGTGCAAGCTTTTTAAATTCTGAAATATTGTTTCGTTGTACTGGTTGCTCTCCATGTTGTGGTGGTGGATGCTGATGTTGTTGTGTATCTCGTTGTATTTGCTGTTGTTCAAGCATTTGTTGCTGCATTTGTTGTTGCGTTTGTACCATCCTGATTAGGGTCTGCATTAACTGAGCCATATCTGATTCTTGACGTGCTCTCGAAGTACTCCCATTAGGATCTACGACTCCCTCCTCCTGAGGGGTGCCACTGGTCAGATGGGGAGTGCCACCATCCCGTGGTTGTGATGTCTCTCTTGCAATTCCTTAAGTAGTTCTTGTCATTCTACGGGGAGGCATGATAACCTTGTAGTAGTAAAACCTTATTAGATTCAATTATCTATTTGTTAGGATGGGTTTATTATGATGCTTATACTCTAACTCCCCATATTCTTAATGTTTACCCACCTACACTCATACTATGTCAAATTCTATGTGTCATAATTTATCCATTTATGCTCTGATACCATATTAATTGTCACGCCCCCGACCCGAGATTCGTAGATCGAGGATCGCGGCAACCGCCGCATACTCATGAAGAACTCTCTCCATAAGCATGCAAGGCATCTCATCACGATATCAATGCATCACAGCGGAATAAATTCAAATAATTATTATTCAACTGTAATTCAAGTAATTAAATCAAATGTCTTACATCCAATAAAATTTTTACTAAAAATAAAACAATAGATCTAAGTTCAATGAAGTTGACAATGCTAAATCTCGCCTCTAAAAGCTCTGTCCCAATAATTCCTCCCACGTTCGAAATTAATTATCTGAATCTGAAAAATAGAAAGAAAGGTAATGAGCTAGACAGCCCAGTAAGTAACAAGTATCTCTACCAGATATTCAGATATTATTTAATTTTCAAGAATAATGCTGCAAATAAACATAAGAGTATATTTCATGCTGATTTAATACAACCCAAATATTTTCAAAAATTCACACATAATATGATCATAAATCCGATTCGATTCAAAACACTCGTAACTTAACAGCCTCGACTATGACCAACGTTTAACCCCCATTGACGGGGTCCACAGAATACCAGCGCACAACCCCCACTGGCAGGATCCAGAAATACCAGCACACAACCCCCACTGGCAGGGTCCACAAATACCAGCGCACAACCCCCACTGGCAGGGTCCAGAAAGTACCAACGTATAATCCCCATTGGCGGGGCCCACTGAAACATAGTTAGGCTGAGAGCATAAATCCGATCTATATCAAAACACTTAGTACCACAATATATATCATAATCTTTCACTAAACATGTGCATAAATCGATATACCATAACATTTCAAAAGCACTTTTCTTTCAAAACATAATTTCATAAATCATGCATAATTTCAGAGAATAATTATTTATTTTCAGAATAAATATGGAATATCTCGAGAAGATGATTCATTACTTACCTTTCACGGAGCACTGAATGAACGGATCGACTAACTTCTAGGAGATTCTTCCGTGCCTATTATCCAAAATTATATTTTTACATTAATTTTAATTCAAAATTAAATCTAAACAAATCCCAACTCAAAACCTCACTTAGAATCGACTCTTTCCTAAACTCGATCAAAATCATCAGATGAGACCTCCTACTACGCTAATCCTAGAGGAATAACTTTAGAGAGAGAGGAATCCATCAAGAGAGAGAAATATCCTAAAGAAAGAAAATTTTAGAGAGAGAAAATAGAGAGAGAAAGTCCAATTTCAGAGAGAGAAAGTCAGAGTTCAGACTGAAAAGAAGAGAGAGAAGAGAGAGAAACTCTCTCTCTCATCAATTTCAATTTCAATTTTTCTTTTTTTTTTATTTATTTATTTATTTACTTACTTACTTATTTGTTCATATATATATATTTTATTATTATTATTATTATTTTCTTTTCTTTTCTTTTCCTTTTTTTTTTCTCTTTTCTTTTTCTTCTTTTTCTTTTTCTTCTTTTTTCTTCTTTTTCTTTCCTTTTTCTTCTTTTTCTTCTTTTCTTTTCTTTTTCTTTTCTTTTCTTTTTCTTTTTCTTCTTCTTCTCGGTTCTTCCCGCACCGGAACAGGGGACCGGCGTCCCCTCGGCCTTGACCGGCCGTTCAGGCCACGGCCGCCACGGCAGAGGCCGGCGGCCGACGGGGGCCACTCCCCCGTCACGGAGGAGCGGTGGCCGGCGATCAATTTCGATCGCCGGCGCCAGAAAATTCAAGGAAAAGAGCTCAAAAACAGGGTGTCTTTCCCGACCGGAAATCGACGACTTTCGTCGCCGGCAGCCGCGCACAAATGCACGGGGAGGAAGGGGAAGAAAGAGGGGAGGAAGAGGAAAACTTACCTCAGCCTCCGGAGTCCTCGTCGGCGGCAATCACGGCGAGAAATCAAAGGGTGTCCGCGGCCTTCGATCGAGAAAAATGGAGAGAAAGAGAGAGGGAGGAGGCCAATGATCGGTCTCAAGAGGGAGGGGGTCTTCTTATAGAGCACCCTAGGACTCCGAGGGGTCCTAGGAGTCCTAATTTGCTCGGGACTCGCCGGAGAAGAAGACTCCTACCGGGAGTCTTCTTCCCGATTTTACTCTGTTTTTCCCTTTTTTTTTTTTTTGGGCTTTTGTGGGCTTGATTGGGCTATCACAAATACCTTTTGGTCTCTTTTGGGTATCCTATAAAGTTACACTTGTCAGACCTATGTCCAAGCTTATCCGTAATTAAATGTTTAACATAAGCCGGACACCTCCAAACCCTAAGGTGCGAGAGTACTGGCTTACGTCCTATTCATATCTCATATGGCGTTTTGGTTACAGACTTACTCGAAACTCTATTTAGAAGGTAACAAGCCGATTCGAGCGCATATCCCCAGAGAGAGATCGGCAGACCAGCAAACCCCATCATGGATCAAACCATGTCCAACAAGGTCCGATTCCTCCTTTCAGATGCACCATTATGTTGTGGTGTTCCAGGAGGAGTCCACTGAGAGAGAATCCCATTCTCCCCAAGATATGTCAGAAAATCATTGAAAAGATATTCACCTCCTCGATCAAATCAAAGAGTTTTAATACACTTTTCAGTTTATTTTTCTACCTCATTTCGGAATAGTTTGAACATTTCAAATGACTACGATTTATACTTCATTAAATAGACATACCCATACCTCGATAGGTCGTCTGTGAAGGTTATGAAGTAGAAATATCCACCTCTTGCACTTGAGCTCATGGGTCCACATACATCAAAATGTACCAGACCCAAGAGTTCACTGGCTCGCTTACCTTTTCCAGTAAAAGGTGATTTGGTCATTTTACCAAGAAGACAGGACTCACAGGTTGGAAGTGATTCACAATCACCTACTTCAAGAATTCCTTCTTGAGCCAATCTGTTTATCCTGTTTTTATTGATATGACCTAGCCTACAGTGCCAAAGGTAGACTTCTGACACATTATCTATTTTAGGATGTTTACCGGAGGTTTGAACCATATTAACAGGTTGTGATAGAAAGTAAATTCCATTATTAAGTTGTCCAACAAACATTGTAACACCATTCAAAATGATATTGCAAACATTTTTTTTTATTAAAAATTGATAATCGTTTATGGCCAAAAGGCCTACAGAAATAATATTTAATAAAAAGCTTGGACAATAATGACATTCACTCAGAATTACGTTTCGAGAATTGATTACAAGGTTCATGATTCCTAATGCTAGAACTGGAACTTTGCTTCCATCTCCAACGTTCAGAAATCTCTCGTCTTCATCAAATTTTCTACTGACCTGCAGACCCTGCATCGAATTGCAAATATGATAAGGGCTTTCGATATCCAATACCCAGGCAGTAGTATCACAAATGAAAAAGTTGCAAGGTGTTATCATATAAGAACCTTGCTTCTTCTTCGGTCTGTTCGGGTCCAGGGAGGCAATGTATAGAGGACAGTTCCTCTTCCAGTGCCCCTACTTCTTGCAAAAGAAGCACTCCGCCTGGCTCTGATCGGGCTTGTGCTTCTTGGTCTGACCCTGTGCAGACGTCCCAGCATGCAGCTGCACCTTCTTATTCTTCTTCTTGTTCTTCTTCTTCCCTTTCTTAAAGGGTCGACGACTAGAAGAAGACCCTCCCACAATATTCCCCGACTCCTTATGGAGCTGGTTATCCTTCTCAAAGTTCTGCAGTAACCCCAACAAGCCGTGGTAGTTCACTGCAGGTTTTGTCATCCGAAAATGAGTAAGGAAGGGGAGGAAGGACTTGGGCAATGAATTAAGGATCGCATCCTTATCGAGCTGCTCGTGCAGGAGAAAGTCCAGTTTACTTAGGTGCTCAATCATTTCGATCATGTACAGTACATAATCAGTGACTGAGACTCCATCCCTCATCCGAGCATTGAAAATGGCATAACTAGTTTTGTGCCTTTCAACGTCGTCAGGCGTGCCAAAGGAGTCGTTCAACATTTGAAGCATCTCCTGTGGCTGGGCGTTCTCAAACCTGTGGCTGAACTCATCATTTATTGCCACCAGCATAATGCACCGAACGATGGTGCGATCATTGAGCCACTTCTGGTAAGTGTCTCAGACCGTCCCTCTAGCGTTCGGGGCTGGCTCCTTAGGTGCTGGATCCGTTACTACATAAAGGATCCATTCATGCTCAAGGACGATTTTTAATTTTCGATACCAGCTATCAAAATTAGGTCCCATGAGTTTGTCATTATCTAATAATGACCGGAGTGACAGGGTAGTGGCCATAGCTGCATAAAGAAAAATCAGACCTCTATTAGTACATAAATTATAAATACTAAAGACTTGGACTTTAGTCTAAAGTTTCTCTCAGTATTTTTACGAACTGGTAGCCTCAACCTCTAATTCGAGGAATTACTTTAATTTCTAAGTGGGTACTAGAATCCACACAGACTACACACGAGCCCAACTTTGGTTGGTCAATCCATGTGCATCTATGGGTAGGTTCATAACCAGTTGTTTCTCTAAACAACTTCTAGTAATTGATTTTGCCCCAGAACCTAATCAGTAGGCTTTGGCCTCCACTGAAAAGATCTGGTTAGGTCCAACCATTAACATGATTTGATTTGATGAATCAGACCAATAAATGATCAGGCCCGACTTTGGTCGGCCAACCTGACCACCATCAGAAAGACTCAAACCAAATTATCATATTATGAATGATAATTCTATTAGTCAATAAGCACCAGGCCTTTGGGCCTCCAATGATTATTAAACTAATGGACTCATTATCACTCACTTAATGAGAGGCTATGATTTAGTTATCAATATAACTTAATCATTTTTAGGACCTAATAATTTTTGAAAATTTTATTAAATAATAGATGAGAAGATAAATGACCAGTCAATTTCAATCCTCCCACTGACTTCACCAAGTCAGATTAAAAAAAAAGATTTAATTAAAGCTGGCATTAGGAGCACCTAAATCAGTCAAACTGATTTACCTAATGACATGGGTGAGCCCTAATCACCAAGTGATCTAATCAAAATCTAATTCACCAGGTTGGCCAGGTAAGTGAGATCAGTGGTGGGGATAAGCCACTAACTCGTCAGAGATCGAATCACTGCGAGTAGCTCACGCTTAAAAACCACTGGTCAAACTACTAAACTTACCTTAGACACCAACTGGTTCATTAGTTTTAATTTGATCAACTTAGTAAATAGGGTTCCACCGCATAGCCATGAATTAAGTCCATCTTGGTCTAGTTAAAGACATGGACCCATTCAACTACAACTATTGGAGTTGAGTCTAGAGTATCCTTGACCTAATCTAATTCAACTTTTGATTAGATTTGATCAATTACTCTAATTTAGTCCATTTCTTTAAGCTAACCTTAAGTCTAACCCAATTATGGATCTAATCCATCTAACCTTTTGACCCATAAATTTATGCAATTGTCTTAGGTCTTAATTCACAATTCTAGACCTACTAGACAACACTTAATTCTTTTAATTAAGTATTTGGACGATGGGTCAGGGTTTGGCATTTCGAAAATAATTTTCAAATTTGAAAGGTTTTATTTTCTGTTCACCAAATATGTTGACTCATTTCACAAATAGATCAGCACATTTTATAAATAGCAATCCTATTGCTAATTACATAACAGAAAATAACTTAATCAAAATAAATCATGAATATTTCTTTAGATCTAATCTAACACATTCATGATAAATTTCATAATTAAACCTTTACAATTAATTTCTTTTGCTACTTTATCTGTATGGGATATAATTGCAGCGGCACCCCTACCGCCATAGGAGACCCCATCGAATGGGAGGAGAGGGCCTTTAAACCCTGTTTTTCTCCTATGACCGGATGGCCATGGCAACCAACCCAATTCGATTACTTGCTACTTGGATCAAGTATATCTAAATATACCAATTTCAAAATTTAAATTTTAAATTTCAAATTTTAAATTTTAAATTTTGAATTTCAAATCTCAAACAAATTTTAAATTTTTGAATTTTAAATTTTGAATTTCAAATTTTGAATTTTAAATTTTGAATTTCAAATTTAAAATTTCAACCAAATTTTAAATTTCAAATTTCAAATTTTAAATTTTAAATTTTTAAATTTTGAATTTTGAATTTCGAATTTCAAAATTCAAAATTCAAATTTTGAATTTTAAATTTTTGAATTTTGAATTTTGAACAACTTTCAAAATTCAAATTTCAAATTTTAAATTTTAAATTTTAAATTTAAACTTTTAGATTACAACTTAATCTATGCATGTAAATATATATATATCATATCTAAGAACCCACTCAGATACCATTTGTGGGGAAAATCAGTGCAGGGGTAAAATGGTAATTTTAAAATTTTTTCAAAATTATGATTTTATAGTGAAAAAATATTAATTAATCTAATTAATTAATATAAATTTATCTTACACTATGATCTAAATATGATATATAGCTTGCATTCATTTAAATTTGAAATTCAAATTCGAACAGTAAACACTTTACTGTAATATGTTCAGAACACAATACCTTTGTACGGATAATAGATCGCCGCAATCTGATCACCGTTGGAAGAGTCTGATTATCGCGATGCAGCCACACAGGGTGTCTGACCTCTGCGGATCGTCCACACGAAGCTCCCGATCTAATCGACTCCTCACGAGTGCTAGCTCATTGTAGAGCCCTTTTGACGGTCGATACTGATCGAACTCCTTTGATCGATGTCTGTCGATTCTTCGAACACTCTAGATCATCAACAAATGTGCTTGAGAGGATGTTGAAGATCTCTTTGAGATTTTGTGGGCTCACGACACTCGTAGCTCACTTTCTCACTTTCCGAACCCCAAGCTAAAACTCTAGGGAACTCACCGGAAACCTTGCACCCACTTTTATTTCTTTTTCTCTTGGAAGGATATGAAATTTTTTCTCAAGCATAAGACTTTCTCATGTCCCAAAATTTTTCTCCAAAAATCTTCTTCTTACACGCCCCACTCTTCTTCTCCTTTTATAACAACATCAAACGTCTTATCCAAAAGAAAAGGATAAAGATGAGTAATTACACATTTGAATTCAAATCAAATTTTGAATTCAAATGGACACCAACTCATCCCTTATCCACTAAAGGTGTGAGGCATGGCTTAAATTATGCATGGAGTGATTTCATGAGAAATATTTTTCTCATGTAATAAATGAGATGTAAAAAAAGGGATAAGGCACAAAGATTGATTGCCCATTCAAATTCAAACTTTATTTTGAATTTGAATGGCCAACCAATCATCCTTATCTATTTATTTGGCACATTAAAGTGGGGCGTGGAGAGGGCTTGGCATGAGAAAAAAATTCATGAGAAGTTTCTTCTCATGAATTCAAATGGGTGCAATGGAAGTGAGGTGGTGCATGGAGATTGGGTCGAGGTGGTTTCAATATTTAAACCAACCTAATTGAACCAAATAAGTTAAGTCCAATTAAACTAACTTAATTAGGCTTAATTAGGCTCAATAAAATCCTAATCAAATCAAAAATTGATCAAGTCCAACCACTGATCAAATCAGGAACCAAACTATCTCAACGATTAGGTCAACTCTTAACCTAATCAGGTCAAACCCAACTGAATCCAATTCTATTGGACTTGATCCAAAAATAATTATTCAATCAAATTGAGTTACTTAGCAATCAAATCACTAATTAAATCTCTCATAAATATTGAGTTCAAATCCGATGGGCAATCGGGCATCAAAATTCATCGATATGTAACCCTGATCGAAAAGTCCCAACCAGTGGGACTCTTGACCTCGGTACCCATAATGTGTGAAACTCATGATCGGAGAATCCTGATTCTCGATCACTAAGTCCCAAACATGTACGATTCTACACCAGCCATCAGATCAGATAGGAACCTCTAATGTGTGTGATCCTGCAGGTTCGAACCTAAGCCGGTAGCACAGGAACCAATTCCTGTACTAATCGAAGTGACCATCTAGCAATGGTATCCGATGTTCGGATAGGTCGAAGAGTCGCAATCACAACACTCAGAACCTACATGAATAGGGTTACTGTATAATTCATCCTTTTGACCTCTGTGTTTAGGATGACTCAGGGTTAAACTGTCAACCCTGATCAGATCATCCGAATTGTGCTCAACTCAAATAGTCCTATGACTTCTCACAAGGACTATCTTGGCCAAAGTTTTGCTAAATTGAAACACGACTGTACACAGCTCCTAAATTGGAGTGGTCAATCCCATCTTGACACACGCACCGACAAGTCAAGTACTTGACTACACCCAGCAACCTTCCATCACTGAATTAAAAATTCAGGTAGTCCAATGCCTAAGTACAGTGAGTTGCTTGCAAGTCACCGTGGTGATCTCAGGTCGGAGGGATATTTATATCCATATTCCATCGGAGCAAATCTTGACAGTAGAAATAGCTCCGGAGTTGGTCACGTTCAGTGCAGATGTATCCTTACATCTCACCTGTATGCCATACCAATGTCTCCACACTCATTGGTTAAGAGGACAACCAACCTATATGGCACATAACGACCTATGCTTGATAAACGTTATCGTCTTTGGTAACAACGTATCATTTGATCGCGAACAGATTTAAGGACTAAACGATAAATCCTCCTTTATCGAGTCTAAATAGTCCTAAAGACTTTACCACAACATAGGAATTCATTAGAAGATGAAATATTTTATGATGAAAAATGCCAAAATAATTTTTATTAATTCATAATTCATGTACAAATATAAAAAAGAGCACAACCGTCAACAGACTGATGATTGACTTTGGGACACTATTCCCAACATATACTATTACTAAGATGATAGCCATATCAAGTATAGGTCATTGTGTGCTACATGGATTGATTGTTCTCTTAATCAAGGAGTGTGAAAATACTGATATGACATGCATGTGAGATATAAATGTACACCTCACTGAACGAGATCCAACTACGAAGTACTCTGCTGTCAAGAATAGCTCACGAAGGATATGAGTATAAATATCTCTCTGACCTGAGATCACCATGACAACTTGCAAGTAACTCACTGTGCTTTGGTGCCAGACTATCTAAATTTTTAATTCAATGGTGAAAGATTACTGGATATAATCAAGTATTTTTGAAGTCGATGTATGAGTTAAGATGGGATGGACCTCTTCGGTTTACAGGAGTTAATGCATCACTGTATTTCAATTTAACCTTGACCAGGATAATCCATATGATGGATTTGAAAGGTTGAAATATAATGTAGTTGACTATTCCAGGGTTGACAGTTAAACTCTAGGTCATCTCAAGCATTAGAGTCAAAGGGATGAATTATATGGTAACCATATACCAGTAGGTTCTTGGATGATGCTTTGCCTACATTTGATCTATTTGGACATCAATACTATTGCTAGATGGTCACTTCGATTGATACAAAAATTTATTCTTATACTACTGGCTTAGATTTGAACCTATGGGATCACACACGTTAAAAGTTCCTCTCAGATCAAATCACTGATCAACGATTTAGAATCATTCAAGAGTAAAATCGTCAATATGATTAATGTTGCTCCTTAGATTGATTTTGATGATTACAAAGCAGTTGAAGGGGTACTAATGTTTCTCACTTGAAAAAGACTTATTACTCTTCAGGGGCAAAATTATAATTTTACCAAAACTCTGATTTGAAAGTATCAAATGATAGAACAAAAGATTTGTGATCCACTGGTGAAAATTTTATTGATTTTGGACTTGTATTTTGAAAGATATGCATGATTGAAAATCATGAGTCGACCCATGAGTCGACTCATGGCACATGAGATGACTGGTACATTGAAATTCCTGGCCGGCACAGACTTGGCACATCCTGTGAGTCGACCCATGAGTCGACCCCCAAGGCATGAGTCGATCCATGAGTCGACCTCTGCGGGTTTTAAGCCAGTTTTACAGAACCTTGCATCCCGTTCGATTCTCTAATATTTTTCCACAGAGGTCGACCCATGAGTCGACCCCCAGGCATGAGTCGACCCATGAGTCGACCCCTGTGATGAAATTTTTCCGCAACGGCTAGTTTTTAACCCATTTTAAATACTTTTAATGCTCATTTAATGTGGTCTAACGGCTCTTTTTCAGTCTAGAATGATTTTCACTATTTCTTAAAGCTATAAAAGGGACAAAAAGGTGTGAATCAAAAAAAAAAAAGAAGAGAGATTTTGAAAAAGGGATTTCAAGCAAACTTTTCAGCCCTAAGCAAAAGCTCACTCAAAGCATTCAAGAAGCCTTTGATCCAAGCTCACCAACTCCTCAAGTGCACATTCTAGTCTCCAACCACCTTGAGGAAATCAAAAAGGGTCTTCTTCTTCTTGAGTAAAGAGTATTTAAAGTCTCATACGCTCATTAAAGGAGCTTTTTTGTGCTATTCATTGTTATACTTTATTTGTGTTATTGTTTTTGTTTTGGAAGGATTCCAAAACAAGGGAAGGTTGATCCGAATCTTGAATCGGAGTGTATAGGGTTGGCTTGTACCCAGAAAATAAGTGGACTAGCTTGGGATAGCTAGAGTCGGAGTTTTCGACGTTTGTATTCGGGTTGAATACAAGATTAGTGGATTGAAATTCCCAAGTAGGAGCTTGGAGAGTGGATGTAGGTCCAAGGTTGGCACCGAACCACTATAAATCCTTTTGTTTGTGGGTGCCTAATTGCTCTTCTTTAACTCTTCATTATTCTCTTGTATTCTAGCTTTTAGCCATTAGCCTTGAATTAATTTTACTCTCCCTATTTATTTAGCTTTTATCAAATATTTTTCATAAATCATAAGTTAAGCTTAAAATTTTTAGAAACCCAATTCACCCCCCCTCTTGGGTTGCATAGCTAGGCAACAATTAATGATTTATCCTGTGCAATGTTGCAATAAAATTAATTCGCTAAAGATTAGTAAATTATTGAAAGATTTGTTAGTAATTAGATTATTGATTAGCTCAATTTGATTGAGCATTAAAGTTTGGATCAAGTCTAATTAAATTAAATTTAATTAGGATAAATCCGATTAGGTTATAGGATGACCTAATCGCTAAGAGAGATTTAGCCCTGATTTGATCATAACTTAGGTTTAATCTATTTCTAATTAGATTAGGAGTTTGGGTACCTAATTAGATTAGGTTAACTTATCTTTTTTTGGATCTAAATAAATTAGATTTGGATGAAACCTAATTAAGAACCAAATAACTAAAACTAAGAGTCCAGATTAGTTGGACTAACTCCCTTCCGCCACCTTCTTTTCTCCATGCCACTTCTCATCGCACAAAATTACTTTGTCCATGAGAAATATTTCAGCAAATGCCTCTGGTTGTTGCCCACATTGGATAGGATAGAGATTAGGTTGGTTGAATTTAAATTGGATTTAAATGCCTATTTAATCCTATCCTAATCCACCCACCGGCCACTTTGTGAAGGACTTATTTTTGTGCAACAAAAAGAAGTCCTCCCACCATTTTTTCTACACAAATCCTCTCTTGTTCAGCCCTACTTTGAATTGGGATTGAATGAGGATTAGTTTGGTTTGATTTAACTTCAAAAGAGTTTTGAATTTAAACTTAGACTAGTTCTAATCTCATCTTATCTACCTTAATTGACAATCATAAAACCACTTGGTTTTGCATTGACCCCTAATGATTTTCTCATGGTGAGAAAGGAAAAAGAAAGAGGGTAGCCTAACAACTTTTGTGGGGCATGAGGTCTGGGGTGGGCTGCCAAGAGTTGGTTTGTGTGTTTAGAGGAGACCGTCTCCTCTTGGGTGAGAGATCTAGCCCTAGGCATTAGAATTTTTGAGAGAGTGAGATCCAAATTAGAGAAAGGAGTTTCTCTGGCTTTCTTCCACCATGTACATCTTTCTTTAGTCCATTTTCGATATCGGAGAGATTCGAGTTGATCGAAGAAGGAGATTCAGATCAGTGTCGAGAAGCCTTTTACGCGAGCTAGCACTCCTGTGAAGAATGATCAGTGTTTGAGGGCTTTGTACATACTTTTCATAGAGGTTGGACATCCTGTGTAGCTGTACAGCATCGAGCAAGACCTCAGATGCACATGATCAGCAGCAGTATTCATCTATCCATACAAAGGCAATGAGTTCTAAACTCATTAGATCAGACTAGATCGGATCTAACGGTTAGATCTGATTTAGGACATCGATGTGATCGATATAAATTTTATTAATTTAGATTTTAATTGCATATTTAATCATGCTATAGATCCTGGTATGGTAGTTTAGATTAGATCTTATGCATATAATGTAGATTAAATAGTTTAATCTATCATATTCCACTAAAAAATATTAAAATTGCATGCATAGAACTATCTATTTTTCCATCAAATGGTATTACAGCTTCGGTTCGATATGATATGATTTTAGATGTATTTAAATCTGATTTTAATCATAGTATGAGATGCTTATGATTTGATTTTGATTAGATTTGATATGATTTAGATTAGATCTAAATTTTATATATGAGATATGATTAGAATAGATGCCTTGTAGCATTGTAATCAGATTGAACTTTTATGGCCGTTCGATCATAAGAAAAAGTAAGATTTAATGACCCTCTCCTCCCATTCTATGGGGATCTCTTATGATAATTATTTTTTTGAATGAAGAGCTGGAAGAAGAGGTATATATGATACAACCTGAAGGGTTCACATTCATAGACGAGTCTAAGATGTGTAAACTTCAGAGATTTATTTATGGATTGAAGCAGGCACCTCAAAGTTAGAACATGCATTTTGATAAGATAGTCAGAATATATGGCGTCGTTAGACATGAAGAAGAATCTTGCATTTACAAATGGATTAATAATTTTGTGATAGTATTTTTTGTTTTGTATGTGGATGATATTTTCTTAATCGAAAATGACATCCCTATATTATAGAGAATAAAGGTTTGACTGTCGTCTCAGTTCTCCATGAAGGACTTCGGAGAAGCATCCTACATCCTTGAGATGGAGATCTATAGAGATAGATCGAAGAGATTGCTTGGGTTGTCCTAGTCCGCATATATCTATACCATGCTGAAGCAGTTCAACATGGAGAATTTCAAGAAAGACTATCTTTCTATAGATCATGGAATTTCTCTTTTGAAGAGAGATTATCCGACAACCTCTTAAGAGAGAGAGAGAGAGCATATGAGTTAGATTTCATATGCCTCGACAGTGGGATCCATCATGTATGTCATGATATGTATGAGATCAGATATTGTCTACTCACTACAGATAGTGAGCAAGTATCGTCTGATCTGAGAGAGAATCACTGGAAGGTTGTAAAAATTATCCTTAAGTATTTGAGAAATACTAAGGATCGGTGGCTCATTTATGGAGAATCTGACTTAAAATTTGTAGGATTTACAGACTTCAGCTTTCAGTCGGACCATGATGATAGCAAGAGTGTGTCAAGATACATATTTATCCTAAATCATAGAGCGATCTACTGAAAAAATTTTATGCAGCACATTGTGGCTGACTCAATTTGTGAGGCAGAATATATTGCAGCATTTGATATTGCGAAGGAAGCTGTATGGTTGCAGAAGTTCATTGACGAGCTCGAAGTGGCATCCTCCATCGATGGTTTGGTCCTGTTATACTACTGTGGGAATTTCAATGCAGGGGTAAAACGATAATTTTAAAACTTTTTTAAAATTATAATTTTACAGTAAAAATTATTAATTAATATAATTAATTAATATATATTAATCTTACACAAGGATCTAAATATGATATATATAGTATGTATTTAAATTTAAAATTTTGAATTCTTTACAGTAAACATTTTACTGTTATGTGTTCAGAATACATTACCTTCGTGCAGGTAGTCGATCGCTACAGTCTGATCACCGTCGAAAAGGTCTGATCATTATAATATAGCCACACAGTATATCTAGCCTCCATAGATCGTCCACACGAAGCTCCCGATCAGATCGGTTCCTCACGAATGCTAGTTCATTGCAGAACCCTTTCGACGATCGATGCTGATCGAACTCCTTCGATCTTGATTTGCCGACTCTTCGAATGTTTTGAATCATCAACAGATATACTTGAGAGATTGATGAAGCTCTTTCTGAAGTTTGGTGGGCTCACGGCACTCGTAGCTCACCTTCTCACTTCCCGAACCCTAAGCAAAAACCCTAGGATACTCCAAGAAAAACCTTATGCCCACTCTCTCTTTTCTTTTCTCTTCTTTTTTTTTCTTTTCTCATGCAGAGGGTCTATCTAATGCCCCCTTTTCTCTCTCAGATTAGATCTAGCATGCCCCACCTTCTCATTTCTTTTAAAACAGTGCAAGACACATCTTTACAGTATTTTTACAGCATGAGAGGATAAAGCTAGGTGGTTGGTCACTTGAATTCAAATCGAATTTGAATTCAAATGCCAACCAACCAATCTTTATCCACTCTTGGCATGAGAAGAGAGGGGCGTGGGCTTCTTTGTGCATGGAGAGTTTTCACGAGAAACCTTTTCTCATGTAGAATAAGTAGCGCACAAAAGAAAGGGGTGGCGCATGGGATTTGTTGCCCATTCAAATTCAAACATCCTTTGAATTTGACTGGCCAACCAACCTTATCATTATCCACCCAAATGGCACACAAAGAAGGGGCATGGGAAGGCTTCTACGTGGGAGAAAATTCATGAGAACTTGTTTCTCGTGAATTCAAATAGGTGCAGGTGAGTGAGGTGGCACAGGGAGATAAATCAAAGGTGGTTTCAAACCTAATTGAACCAACCTTATTAAAATAGGTTAGGCACAATTAGACTAAATTAAACCCAACACAATTAGGCTTAATTAGGCTCAATAAAATCCTAATCAAATTAAAAATTGACTAAGTCCAATCCCTGATCAGATCAGGGACCAAACTACCTCGGTGATTAGGTCAACTCTTAACCTAATCGGGTCAAACCCAACTGAATCTAGTTCAATTGGACTTGATCCAAAAATAATTACTCAATCAAATTAAGTTAATTAACGATCAAATCACTAATTAAACCTCTCATAAATATCGAGTCCAAATTCGATGGGCAATCGGACATCAAAGTCCATCGATATGAAACCTTGATTGAGGAGTCCCAAACCATTAGGACTCTTGACCCCGGTACCCAAAATGTGTGGAACTCGTGATCAGAGAATTTTGACTCTCAATCACAGAGTCCTCGAGCATTTGGACTCTTGGTCAAAGAGTTCCAGTCCAGTGGGACTCTTCACCAGCCATCAGATCCCGCAGGTTCGAACCTAAGCCGGTAGCACAGGAATCAATTCCTATACTAATTGAAGTGACCATCTAGCAATAGTACCTGACGTCCGGATAGGTCGAATAGTCACAATCGCAGTACTCAGAACCTACGCGAATATGATTACTGTATAATTCATCCCTTTTGACCCCTGTATTTAGGACGACTCAGGGTTAAACTGTCAACCCTGATTAGATCATCCGAATCGTGCTCAACTCAAACAGTCCTGTGACTTATCACTAGGACAACCCTGACCAAGGTTTTGCTAAATTGAAACATGACTGTACACAGCTCCTAAACTGGAGTGGTCAATCCCATCTTGACACACGCACTGACAAGTCAAGTACTTGACTACACCCAGCAGTCTTTCATCACCGAATTAAAAATTCAGATAATCCAGTGCCTAAGTGTAGTGAGTTGCTTGCAAGTCACCGTGGCAATCTCAGGTCGGAGGGATATTTATACCCATATCCCATCGGAGCAAATCTTGATAGTAGAAATAGCTCCGGAGTCAGTCACGTTCAGTGCAGATGTACCCTTACATCTCACCTGTATGCCATACCAGTATCTCCACACTCCTTGGTTAAGAGGACAACCAACCCATATGACACACAATGACTTATGCTTGATAAACGTTGTTGTCCTTGATAACAATGTATCATTTGGTCACGAACAGATTTAAGGGCTAAACGATAAATCCTCCTTTGTCGAGTCTAAATAGTCCTAAAGACTTCACCACAACACAGGAGTTCATTAAAAGATGAAATAATTTGTGATGAAAATATCAAAATAATTTTTGTTTATTTATAATTCATATACTAATACAGGAAAGAGCACAACCGTCAACAGACTGACGATTGATTTTGGGACACTATTTTCAACAATCTCCCACTTGGCCTAAAGCCAATCGGTGCAGTATCTAATACCCATCTTTGACTTGAAGTCGTCGAACTCCTTCACCGCAATGGCTTTAGTGAATGGGTCGGCCAGGTTCTCATTTCCATCGATCTTCTGAAGGTCGACGTCACATCTATCCATGATTTTTTAGATGAGATGGTAGCGGCACAGAATATGCTTCGTCTGTTGGTGTGCCTTCGGTTCCTTCACCTGAGCAATAGCTCCAGAGCTGTCACAGTAGAGCAGAACTGGACCAACAAGGGAGGATGCTACTCCGAGCTCGGTGATGAATTTTCTCAGCCACACCGCTTCTTTGGTAGCATCTGATGCAGCGACATACTCTGCCTCGCAAACTGAATCAGCCATAGTGTGCTGCTTGGAACTCTTCCAGCAGATAGCCCCACCATTAAGGATAAAAATAAATTCCGACACACTCTTACTGTCTTCGTGATCAGACTGAAAACTAGAGTCTGTAAACCCCATAAGTCTCAAGTTCGATTCACCATAAACAAGCCACTGGTCCTTAGTATTTCTTAAATACTTCAGGATGGTTTTAACAACCTTCCAGTGATTCTCCCCTAGATCAGATTGGTATCTACTCGCTACCCCTAGTGAGTATGCCACATCTGGTCGTGTACATGTTATGGCGTACATGATAGATCTCACTGTCGAAGCATATAGAATTCTACTCATACGCTCTCTCTCTTGAGGTGTTGTCGGACAATCCCTTTTCGAGAGAGAAATTCTATGGCCTATCAGAAGATAGCCTTTCTTGGAATTCTCCATGCTGAACCTCTTCAGCATAGTATCAATGTACGTGGACTGGGATAAGCCAAGCAATCTTTTAGATCTATCCCTATAGATCCTCATCCCTAGGATGTAGGAAGCTTCTCCCAGATCCTTCATGGAGAACTGTGACGACAGCCAAATCTTTATTCCTTGTAATGCATGGACATCATTTCCGATTAAGAGAATGTCATCACATACAATTCAAGAAATACCACTACTGGACCATTAGCCCACTTATAAATACAGGGCTCTTCTCCGTTCTTAACGAAACCATACGTCTTGATCATTCTATCAAAACGTATGTTCCAACTTCGGGATGCCTGCTTAAGTCCATAAATAGACCTCTATAGCCTGCACACCTTAGACTCATCTGTGGATGTGAACCCTTCAGGTTGTATCATATACACCTCTTCGTACAGCTCTCCATTTAGGAAAGCTGTCTTCACATCCATCTGTCAGATTTCATAGTCCAGATGGGCAGCTATTGCAAGCATAATCCGAATGGATTTGAGCATTACCACAGGAGAAAATATCTCGTGATAATCTATACCATAACGTTGACGATATCCCTTGACAACCAGACGGGCTTTATAGGTCTCCACCTTTCTGTCTGCGCCCGTCTTCCTCTTGAAGACCCACTTACACCCTATGGGTTTTACTCCTTTGGGTGGGTCAACCAATGTCCACACATCGTTGACCTTCATGGACTCTATTTTGGATTTCATGGCCTCTAGCCATTTCTCAGAGTCAGGTCTCTGCATTGCATCCATGTAGGTGATTGAATCCTCTTCGTTTTCATCAAGTTCGACAAGATCGCCATCCCGGATCAAGAAATCATAGTATCTGTCCGGTTGATGTGGTACTCTACCAGACCGCCTTAAGGGTGCAGGAACAATGGGCTCTGGATCTGATCTGACCAAATTTGGTTCAGGTTCAGCAACTTGTGTCGATTTTTTCACCTGCCGAACTTTCTCAAGTTTGACCTTAGAGGCAATAGTCCCTTCATCAAGGAACTTCTTTTCCAAAAAGATTGTCTTAAGGCTGACAAACACCTTTTGCTCATCAGCTAGGTAGAAATAATACCCTTTGGTCTCTTTTGGGTACCCTATGAAATAACACTTGTCAGACCTAGGTCCAAGCTTATCCGTAATTAAACATTTCACATAAGCCGGATACCCCCAAATCCTAAGGTGCGAGAGTACTGGCTTACGTCCTATCCATATCTCATATGGTGTTTTGGTTACAGACTTACTTAGAATCCTATTTAGAAGGTAACAAGTCGATTCGAGCGCATATCCCCAGAGGAAGATCGGCAGACCAGCAAACTCCATCATGGATCAAACCATGTCCAACAAGGTTCGATTCCTCCTTTCAGACACACCATTATGCTGTGGTGTTCTAGGAGGAGTCCACTGAGAGAGAATCTCATTCTTCTCAAGATATATCAGAAACTCATTGGAAAGGTATCACCTTCTCGATCAAATCGAAGAATTTTAATACACTTTTCAGTTTGTTTTTTTACCTCATTTCGAAATAGTTTGAACATTTCAAACGACTCTGACTTATGCTTCATTAAGTAGACATACCCATACCTCAATAGGTCGTCTGTGAAGGTTATGAAGTAGAAATATCCACCTCTTGCACTTGAGCTCATGGGTCCACATACATCAGAATATACCAGACCCAAGAGTTCACTGGCTCGCTCACCTTTTTCAGTAAAAGGTGACTTGGTCATCTTCCCAAGAAGACAGAACTCACAGATTGGAAGTGATTCACAATCACCAACTTCAAGAATTTCTTCTTGAGCCAATCTGTTTATCCTGTTCTTATTGATATGACCTAGCCTACAGTGCCAAAGGTAGACTTCTGACATATTATCCATTCTAGAGAATTTACCGAAGGTTTGAACCACATTAACAGGCTGTGATAGTAAGTAAATTTCATTATTTAGTTGTCCAATAAATATTTTCTTTTATTAAAAATTCATAACTGTACATGGCCAAAAGACTTACAGAAATAATATTTAATAAAAAACTTAGACAATAGTGACATTCACTCAGAATTACTTTACGAGAATTGATTACAAGGTTCATGATTCCTAAAGCTAGAACTGAAACTTTGCTTCCATCTCTGACGTTCAGGAACCTCTCGTCTTCATCAAATCTCCTACTGACCTGCAGACCCTGCATCGAATTACAGATATGATAAGGGTTTTCGGTATCCAATACCCAGGCAGTAGTATCACAAATGGAAAAGTTGCAAGGTGTTATCATATAATTACCTTGCTTCTTCTTTGGCCTATTCGGGTCCAGGGAGGCAATGTATAGAGGACAGTTCCTCTTTCAGTGCCCCTGCTTCTTGCTAAAGAAGCACTCCGTCCGGCTCTGGTCGGGCTTGCGCTTCTTGATCTGACCCTGTGCAGACGTCCCTGCATGCGGCTACACCTTCCTATTCTTCTTCTTCTTGTTCTTCTTCTTTTTCTTAAAGGGTCGACGACTAGAAGAAGACCCTCCCATAACATTCACCGACTCTTTATGGAGCTGGTGATCCTTCTCAAAGTTCTGCAGCAACTACAAGCTGTGGTAGTTCACTGCAGGCTTTGTCATCCGAAAATGAGTAAGGAAGGGGAGGAAGGACTTGGGCAAAGAATTAAAGATCGCATCCTTACCGAGCTGCTCATGCAAGGGAAAGCTCAGTTTACTTAGGCACTCAATCATTTCGATTATCTACAGTACATGATCGGTGACTGAGGTCCCATCCCTCATCCGAGCATTAAAAATGGCACAACTAGTTTTGTGCCTTTCGACGTCATCACGCGTGCCAAAGGAGTCATTCAACATTTGAAGCATCTCCTGCGGTTGGGCATTCTCGAACCTACGACTGAACTCATCATTCATTGCCGCTAGCATTATGCATCGAATGGTGGTGCGATCATTGAGCCACTTCTGGTAAGTGTCTCGGACTGTCCCTCTAGCATTTGGGGCTGGCTCCTCAGGTGTCGGATCCGTTACTACATAAAGGATCCACTCATGCTCTAGGATGATTTTCAATTTTCGATACCAGCTATCGAAATTAGGTCCCATGAGCTTGTCATTATCTAATAATGATCGGAGGGACAAGGTAGTGGCCATAGCTGCATAAAAAAAAATCAGACCTTTATTAGTATATAAATTATTAATACTAAAGATTTGGATTTTAGTCTAAAGTTTCTCTCAGTATTTTTACGAACTGGTAGCCTTAACCTCTAATTCGAGGAATTACTTTAATTCCTTAGTGGGTACTAGAATCCACACAGACCACACACGAGCCCAACTTTGGTTGGTCAACCCATGTGCATCTATGGATAGGTTCATAACCAGTTGTTTCTCTAAACAACTTCTAGTAATTGATTTTGCCCCAGAACCTAATCAGTAGGCTTTGGCCTCCGTTGAAAAGATCTGGTTAGGTCCAACCATTAACATGACTTGATTTGGTGAATCGGACAATAAATGATCAGACCCGACTTTGGCCAGTCAACCTGACCACCATCAGAAAGACTCAACCAAATGATCATATTATGAATGATAATTCCATCAGTCAATAAGCACCAGGCCTTTGGCCTCCAGTGATTATTAAACTAATGGACTCATTATCACTTACTTAATGGGAGGCAATGACTTAGTTATCACTATAACTTAATCATTTTAGGGACCTAATAATTTTTGAGGATTTTATTAAAGGATAGAAGAGAAGAAATTAACCAGCCAATTTCAATCCTCCCACTGACTTCACCAAGTCAGATTAAAAAAGATTTAATTAAAGCCGACATTAGGAGCACCTAAATCAGTCACACTGATTTACCTAATGACATGGGTGAGCCCTAATCACCAAGTGATCTAATCAAAATCTAACTCACTAGATTGGCCAGGTAAGTGAGATCAGTGGTGGGGATAAGCCATTAACTCGTCAGAGATCGAATCAATGCGAGTAGCTTCCACTTAAAAACCACTAGTCAGACTGCCGAACTTACCTTAGACACCAACCGGTTCATTAGTTTTAATTTGATCAATTGAGTAAATAGAGTTCAACCACGTAGCCATGAATTAAGTCCATCTTGGTCTAGTTAAAGACATAGACCTATTCAACTACAACTATTGGAGTTGAGTCTAGAGTGTCCTTGACTTAATCTAATTTAACTTTTGATTAGATTTGACCAATTACTCTAATTTAGTCTATTTCTTTAAGCTAACCTTAGTTCTAACCTAATTATGGATCTAATCCATCTAATCCATTGACCCACAAGTTTATGCAATTGTCTTAGGTCTTAATTCACAATTCTAGACCAACTAGACAACACTTAATTTTTTAATTAAGTATTTGGCTAATGGGTCAGGGTTTGGTATTTCGAAAATAATTTTAAATTTGAAAGGTTTTATTTTCTGTTCACCAAATGTGTTGACTCATTTCACAAACGGATCAGCACATTTCATAAATAGCAATCCTATTGCTAATTACATAACAGAAAATAACTCAATCAAAATAAATCATGAATATTCCTTTAGATCTAATCTAACACATTCATGATAAATTTATAATTGAATCTTTACAATTAAGTCCTTTCGCTGCTTCGTCTGCATGAATATAATCGCATCGGCACCCCTACCGCTATAGAGAACCCATCGAATGAAAGGTGATGACCTTTAAACCTTATTTTCTCCTATGACGGACGACCATGGCAACCAACCCAATTAGACTACTTGATACTTGGATCAAGTATATCTAAATATACCAATTTTAAAATTTAAATTTAAATTTCAAATTTTAAATTTTGAATTTTAAATTTCAAACAAATTTCAAATTTTAAATTTTAAATTTTAAATTTTAAATTTGAATTTTAAATTTGAAATTTAAAATAAATTTTAAATTTTAAATTTTAAATTTCAAAATTTTGAATTTTAAATTTTGAATTTCAAATTTTAAAATTTAAAATTTAAAATTTGAATTTCAAATTTTAAAATTTAAAATTTAAATTTTGAATTTCAAAATTTGAATTCAAATTTCAAATTTAAACTTTTAGATTACTACTTAATCTACGCATGCAAATGTATATCATATTTTAGAACCTGCTCTAATACCATTTGAAGTGAATTTCAGTATAGGGATAAACAATAATTTTAAATTTTTTTAAAATTATAATTTTACAGTAAAAATTATTAATTAATCTAATTAATTAACATATATTAACCCTACATAGAATCTAAATATGATATATATAGCTTGCATTTAAATTTGAAAATTTGAATTCTCTACAGTAAATTTTTACTGTATGTGTTCAGAACACATTACCTTCTGTAGGTAGTTGATCGCTGCAGTCTGATCACCATCGAGAAGGTCTGATATTGTAATACAAGCACACAGTATGTCTGGCCTCTACGAATCATCCACATGAAGCTCCAATCTGATCGGCTCCTCACGAATGCTAGTTCGTTGCAGAACCTTTTCGACGATCGATGCTGATCGAACTCCTTCGATCTTGATCTGTCGATTCTTCGGATACTCCAAATCTCAGTAAATACTTAAGAGGTTGATGAAGCTCTTCCTAAAGTTTGGTGGGCTCACGACACTCTAGCTTACCTTCTCACTTCTCGAACCCTAGGCAGAAACCCTAGGTACTCCAAGAAAACCTTGCGCCCACTCTCTCTTTTCTTTTCTCTTCTTTTTTTTTCTTTTCTCATGCAAAGGGTCTATCTAATGCCCCCTTTTCTCTCTCAGATCAGATCTGCATGCCCCACCTTCTTCTTTCTTTTAAAATAGTGCAAGACGTCTTTCAGCATTTTTACGTGAGAGGATAAAGATAGGTGGTTGCTCACTTGAATTCAAATCGAATTTGAATTCAAATGCCAACCAACCATTTATCCACTCTTGGTGAGAAGAGAGGGGTGGGCTTCTTTGTGCATGGAGATTTACACGAGAAACTTTCTCGTGTAGAAAGTGCGCACAAAAGAAAGGTGGGCGCATGGATTGTTGCCCATTCAAATTCAAACATCTTTGAATTTGAATGGCCAACCAACCATCTTTATCACCAAATGGTGCACAAAGAAGGGGCGTGGGAAGGCTTCTGCATGGGAGAAAATTCATGAGAACTTGTTTCTCGTGAATTCAAATAGGGCAGGTGAGTGAGGTGGCGCAGGGAGATAAGTCAAAGGTGGTTTCAAACCTAATTGAACCAACCTTATTAAAATAGGTTAGCACAATTAGACTAAATTAAACCAATTAATTAGGCTTAATTAGGCTCAATAAAATTCTAATCAAATAGAATTGACTAAGCCCAACCCCTGATCATCAGGGACCAAACCACCTCGCGATTAGGTCAACTCTTAACCTAATCGGGTCAAACCCAACTGAATCCAATTCAATTGGACTTGATCCAAAAATAATTACTCAATCAAATTGAGTTAATTAGTGATCAAATCACTAATTAAACCTCTCATAAATACTGAGTCCAAATTCGATGGGCAATCGGGCATCAAAGTCCATCGATATGAAACCTTGATCGAAGAGTCCCAAACCAGTGGGACTCTTGACCCGGTACCCAAAATGTGTGGAACTCATGATCAGAGAATCCTGATTCTCAATCACAGAGTCTCAGCATTAGGACTCTTGTCAAGAGTCCAGTCCAGTGGGACTCTTCACCAGCCATCAGATCAGATAGGAACCTCTAATGTGTGTGACCCCGCAGGTTCGAACCTAAGCCGGTAGCACAGGAACCAATTCCTGTACTAATCGAAGTGACCATCTAGCAATGGTACCCGACATCGGATAGGTCGAATAGTCACAATCGCAACATTCAGAACCTACGTGAATATGGTTACTGTATAATTCATCCCTTTTGACCCCTTGTTTAGGACGACTCAGGGTTAAACTGTCAACTGTCAACCCTGATTAGATCATCCGAATCATGCTCAACTCAAACAGTCCTGTGACTCCTCACTAGGACTACCCTGGCCAAGGTTTTGCTAAATTGAAATATGACTGTACACAGCTCCTGAACTGGAGTGGTCAATCCCATCTTGACACACGCACCGACAAGTCAAGTACTTGACTACACCCAGCAGCCTTCCGTCACTGAATTAGAAATTCATAGTCCAGTGCCTAAGTGCAGTGAGTTGCTTGCAAGTCATCGTGGCGTCTCAGGTCGGAGGGATAGTTATACCCATATCCCATCGGAGCAAATCTTGACAGCAGAAAAGCTCCGGAGTCGGTCACGTTCAGTGCAGATGTACCCTTACATCTCACCTGTATGCCATACCAGTGTCTCCACACTCCTTGGTTAAGAGGACAAAC
>NC_025996.2:69806552-69858729 GCF_000442705.2 Elaeis guineensis
CAAACAAATTTCAAATTTTAAATTTTTAAATTTTAAATTTTAAATTTTAAATTTTAAATTTAAATTTAAAATAAATTTTAAATTTTAAATTTAAATTTCAAATTTTGAATTTTAAATTTGAATTTCAAATTTTAAAATTTAAATTTAAATTTTGAATTTCAAATTTTAAAATTTAAAATTTAAATTTTGAATTTTAAATTTTAATTCAAATTTCAAATTTAAACTTTTAGATTACTACTTAATCTATGCATGCAAATGTATATCATATTTTAGAACTTGCTCTAATACTATTTGAAGTGATTTCAGTATTGGGATAAAATGATAATTTTAAAATTTTTTAAAAATTATAATTTTACAGTAAAAATTATTAATTAATCTAATTAATTAACATATATTAACCCTACATAAGAATCTAAATATGATATATATAGCTTGCATTTAAATTTAAAATTTCGAATTCTCTACAGTAAATATTTTACTGTTATGTGTTCAGAACACATTACCTTCGTGTGGTAGTCGATCGCTGCAGTCTGATCACCATCGAGAAGGTCTGATTATTGTAATACAGTCACACAGTATGTCTGGCCTCTGCGGATCATCCACATGAAGCTCCCGATCTGATCGGCTCCTCACGAATGCTAGTTCGTTGCAGAACCCTTTCGACGATCGATGCTGATCGAACTCCTTCGATCTTGATCTGTCGACTCTTTGGATGCTCCAGATCATCAGTAAATGTACTTGAGAGATTGATGAAGCTCTTCCTAAAGTTTGGTAGGCTCACGACACTCGTAGCTCACCTTCTCACTTCTCGAACCCTAGGCAGAAACCCTAGGGTACTCCAAGAAAAACCTTGCGCCCACTCTCTCTTTTCTTTTCTCTTCTTTTTTTCTTTTCTCATGCAGAGGGTCTATCTAACACCCCTTTTCTCTCTCAGATCAGATCTAGCATGCCCCACCTTCTCATTTCTTTTAAAATAGTGCAAGACGCATCTTTACAGTATTTTTACAGTGTGAGAGGATAAAGCTAGGTGGTTGCTCACTTGAATTCAAATTGAATTTGAATTCAAATGCTAACCAACCAATCTTTATCCACTCTTGGCGTGAGAAGAGAGGGGTGTGGGCTTCTTTGTGCATGGAGATTTTTCACGAGAAATCTTTTCTCGTGTAGAATAAGTAGCACACAAAAGAAAGGGGTGGTGCATGGGATTTGTTGCCCATTCAAATTCAAACATCCTTTGAATTTGAATGGCCAACCAACCTTATCATTATCCACCCAAATGGTACACAAAGAAGGGGCGTGGAAAGGCTTCTACATGGGAGAAAATTCATGAGAACTTGTTTCTTGTGAATTCAAATAGGTGCAGGTGAGTGAGGTGGCGCAGGGAGATAAATCAAAGGTGGTTTCAAACCTAATTGAACCAACCTTATTAAAATAGGTTAGGCATAATTAGACTAACTTAAATCCAATATAATTTGGCTTAATTAGACTAAATAAAATTCTAATCAAATCAAGAATTGACTAAGCCCAATCCCTGATCAGATTAGGGATCAAACCACCTCGACGATTAGGTCAACTCATAACCTAATCGGGTCCAACCCAACTGAATCCAATTCAATTAGACTTGATCTAAAAATAATTACTCAATCAAATTGAGTTAATTAGTGATCAAAATACTAATTAAATCTTTTATTAATACTGAGTCCAAATTCGATGGACAATCGGGCATCAAAGTCCATCTATATGAAACCTTGATTGAAGAGTCCCAAATCAGTGGGACTCTTGACCCCGATACTCAAAAATGTGTGGAACTCGTGATCAGAAAATTTTGATTCTCAATCACAGAGTCTCTGAGCATTTGGACTCTTGGTCAAAGAGTCTCAGCCCAGTGGGACTCTTGACCAGCCATCAGATCAGATAGGAACCTCTAATTTGTGTGACCCCACAGGTTCGAACCTAAGCCGGTAGCACAGGAACCAATTTCTATACTAATCAAAATGACCATCTAGCAATGATACCCGATGTCCGGATAGATCGAATAGTCGCAATCGCAACACTCAGAACCTACGTAAATATGGTTACTGTATAATTCATCCCTTTTGACCCCTGTATTTAGGACGACTCAGGATTAAACTGTCAACCTTGATTAGATCATCCGAATAGTGCTCAACTCAAATAGTCCTGTGACTCCTCACTAGGACTACCCTGGTCAAGGTTTTGCTAAATTGAAATACGACTGTATACAGCTCCTGAACTGGAGTGGTCAATCCCATCTTGACACACGCACCGACAAGTCAAGTACTTGACTACATCCAGCAGCCTTCCATCACTGAATTAGAAATTCAGGTAGTCCAGTGCCTAAGTGCAGTGAATTTCTTGCAAGTCACCGTGGCGATCTCAGGTCGGAGGGATATTTATACCCATATCCCATCGGAGCAAATCTTGACTGCAGAAATAGCTTCGGAGTTGGTCACGTTCAATACAGATGTACCCTTATATCTCACCTGTATGCTATACCAGTGTCTCCACACTCCTTGGTTAAGAGGACAACCAACCCATATGGCACACAACGACTTATGCTTGATAAATATTGTTGTCCTTGGTAACAACGTATCATTTGGTCGCGAACAGATTTAAGGACTAAACGACAAATCCTCCTTTATCGAGTCTAAATAGTCCTAAGGACTTCACCACAACACAGGAGTTCATTAGAAGATGAAATAATTTATGATGAAAATGTCAAAATAATTTTATTTATTTATAATTCATATACTAATACAGGAAAGAGCACAACCATCAACAGGTTGACGATTGGCTTTGAGATACTATTCCCAATAACTACGACAGCACTGGCGCATTGCTCAAGTGAAGGAATCGAAATCCCATCAGTGCATCAAGCATATTCTGCATCGCTTCCATCTGATCCAAAAGATCGTGGATTGAGGTGATGTCAAGCTTTAGAAGATCGATGGAAAGAAAACCTAACCGACCTATTCACTAAAGCCCTCAGTGTCAAGGAGTTCAATGATTATAAATTAAAGATGAGTATACGATACTGTACTGATTGATTTTAGTCCCAGTGAAAGTTGTTAAAAATTCTATCCTAAAGTCAATTGTCAATCTGTTGATGGTTGAGCTCTTATTGTAAATTGTATATGAATTATTTGATTAATAAAAGTTATTTGACTTTTTCATCACAAGTTGTACATCTTTTTTTATGAACTCTTGTGTTGTGATGAAGTCTTTAGGACTATTTTAAATACGATAAAAGAAGATTTATCATTTAGTCATTAAATATGTTCGCAACCAAATGATATACTGTTACTAGAATGATAGCTATATCATGCGTAGGTCGTTGTATGCCATATGGATTGGTTGTCCTCTTAATTAAAGAGTGTGGAGACACTGGTATGGCATGCAGATGAGATGTAGGAGTATACCTCACTGAACGTGATTCAATTATGGAGCACTCTGCTGTTAAGAATAGCTCACAAAGGATATGGGTATAAATATCTCTCTGACTTAAGATCATCACGATGACTTGTAAGCAACTCACTATCTTTGGTGTTGGACTGTCTGAATTTCTAATTCAATGATGAAAAGCTACTGGATATAATTAAATACTTGTGAAGTCGGTGTGTGAGTCAAGATGGGTTAACCTCTCTAGTTTACAGTAGTTAATGCATCATTGTATTTCAATTTAATAAAATCTTGATCAGGATAATCCATATGATGGATTTGATAGGTTAAAATATAATGTGGTTGACTATTTCAGGATTGACAGTTAAACCCTAGGTCACCTCGGATATTAGGGTCAAAAGAATGAATTATACGATAACCATATATCAGTAGGTTCTTGGATGATGCTTTGCATACATTCGACCTATTCGGACGTTTGGTACCATTACTAGATGGTCACTTCAATTGGTATAAAAATTTATTTCGATGCTACCGGCTTAGGTTCCAATCTATGGGATCACACGTATTCAAAGTTTCTCTCTGATCAAATCATGGATCGACGATTTAGAATCGTTCAAGGGTAAAATCATCAATACGATTGATGATTTATCCTGTGCAATAGTTGCAATAAAATTAATCCACTAAGAGTTAGTGAATTATTGAAGGATTTGTTAGCAATTAGATTTTGGTTAGCTTAATTTGATTAAGTATTAAAGTTTAGATCAAGTCTAATTAAATTGGATTTAATTAGGATAAACTCGATTAAGTTATAGGATGACCTAATCGCTAAGAGAGATTTAGCCCTAATTTGATCAAGACTTGAATTTAATCTATTCCTAATTAGATTAGGAGTTTGGGTACCTAATTAGATTAGATTAACTCATCTTTATTTGGATCTAAACTAATTGGGTTTGGATGAAACCTAATTAAGAACCAAATAACTAAAACTAAGAGTCCAAATTAGTTGGACTAACTCCCCTTTGCCACCTTCTTTTCTCCACACCACTTCTCATCACACAAAATTATTTTGTGCATGAGAAATATTCCAACAAATACCTCTGATTGTCACCCACATTGGATAGGGTAGAGATTAGGTTGGTTGAATTTAAATTGGATTTAAATTTGGAACCAATCTAACCCTATCCTAATCCACTCCTGACATTTTTCCCATGCAAATCCTCTCTTGTTCAGCCCTTCTTTGAATTGGGATTGAATGTAGATTAGTTTGGTTTGATTTAAATTCAAAAGAGTTTTGAATTTAAACTCAAACTAGTTCTAATCTCATCCTATCTACCTTGATCAGCAATCATAAAACCACTTAGTTTTGCACTGACCCCTGATGATTTTCTCACAGTGAGAAAGAAAAAAAAAGTGGGTGGCCGAACAACTTTTGTGGGGCGGGAGGTTTGGGGTGGGCTGCCAAGAGTTGGCTTGTGTGTTTAGAGGAGACCGTCTCTTTTTGGGTGAAAGATCTAGCCCTAAGTGTTAGGATTTTTGGGAGAGTGAGATCTAAATTAGAGAAAGGAGTTTCTCTAACTTTTTTACACCATCTACATCCTCCTTTAATCCATCTTTGACATCAGAGGAGTCCGAGTTGATCGAAGAAGGAGATTCAGATCAGCAGTCCAGAAGCCTTCTACGCAAACTAGCACTCTCGTGAAGGCTGATCGGTGTTCGAGGGCTTCGTGTGGATTTTTTACAGAGATCAGATATACTGTGCGACTGCATGACATCAAGCAAGACCTCAGATCCATGTGATCAATAGTAGTGTTCATCGACCCAAACAAAGATAGTGAGTTCTGAACTTGTTAGATTAGACTAAATCGGATCTAATGATTAGATCTGATCTAGGGTATCGATGTGATCGATGCAAGTTTCATTAATTTTAGATTTTAATTACATATTTAATTATATTACAGATCCTCACATGGTAGTTTGATTAGATCTTGTGCATGTAATGTAGATTAAATAGTTTAATCTATCATGTTCTGCTAAAAAATTTTAAAATTGCATACATAAAACTATCAATTTTTCCATCAGAATTTATCTAGCAAGTAGTTAGAAAAAGTCCAGTTTCTTTTTGAAGAGAATCTTCTCAAGAACCAACAAAGAAGTCCCAAGTAGAACCTTCCTTGGGAGTCCCAGGAAGCACAATGTCGCCACCGCCATTAAGAGTATCTCCACCACTGATTATCGAAGTTGATGACGACATCATTATCGTCAAAGAGGCATCGACAAGGGTCATTTCTGCTGTTCAGGCCATACCAGTGTCTTACAACTTGGACCCAACCCAAGTTTTAACTCATCGCCCATCTTCAGCTGGAGCAGGTTTTTCAGGCACCAACTAAGGAAAGGCATCGATGATGCCTACTTCTCTAGCCGAGCAACCTCCTCCTAAATTATTTGAGAGATTCATCACTCTTGGGATGCATGTTAAGATGAGTGACATAGTGATCCATGATCACTGACTTGCCTGAGAGCTAACGAAGATGGTCATGCTCTCGGCTAACTGGGAGGTAAGGAAATCTCACCCGCTTGAAGAGATCATCATTGGTTGCCATGCATCGCTCCTCTCGGTAAGTTCAACTTCCTTCTCGGCTTTGTTTGTTTCATTTTTGACTTTCTTAGAAGAATTTTGGTTTTCTATAGTTGATGCATGACACCACTATGATGTGCAAGGGACAAACCTGTTTTGGCTAACTCAGTCACTCATTAGAAGATTTGGTCCAAGCTGTGAATGCTCGGGCCAAAGTTGCTATGGAACTTCTTCAGGCTACTAAAGAGTGGGAGAAGAAGCATCAAGAGGACATTATTCAGCCGGACACCAAGTTAGCTCCTTCTTGAGACAAAATTACTGCATTGGAGTCCCAGCTGAAAGGGAAGGAGGAGGAGGTTGGAAACAAAGGAAAACAATTTCCAACGTCAAAAAGGAGATAGACTTGACTGTAGTTGCCCTTGCTGAGGCCAAGGAAAAGTAGGAGGCTGAGAAAGCCACTTGGGAGGTGGAAGAGAGGGCTTTTGTTGCTGAACTCGGGCCCAGGAATCAACTTCTCGGGCATTGGCTGAGTACAAATCTTCTTAAGAATTCAAAGATGAAATTGCTAAGGGATCGATTATTGCTTACAGAGTCAGTTTTGAGGATTGCAAGGCTGCAATCAATCATCTTCACCCCGAATTAGATATAAGTGGGGTGCAGTAGGATGAAGGTGGCAAAGATGAGGAGGATGTTCCTGCTACTCCAAAGGCCACCGAAGAAGGAGCCGAACCCGACGTAGTCCCTTAGGCATTTTTGGCTTTTCTTCTTATTCCCATTTTGACTTTTGTTATCGATTTTTGTTGAATATGTACAAACAAACTTTTGCAATGAAATGAATCTTTCTTTCTTCAATTTGCTCTTCATATTGTTTCTTGCTTGGTTTTGTCGATGAAATGTTCAAGTAAGATTGTCGGTTTGAGTTTGAAAAACAACTTGAGTGATAAAAATTTTTCTAAGTAGACTTGTCTGTAAAACAAGGTCAATCGTCGAAGTATGTTGAGCCACATAGTTTTGATGAGTTCATTAACTCAACATCATTTCATTTTGGTCCATATTCAGCCTTTTTGTTGATCGGATATCAACCTATCACTATTTCATCGAATGTCAGCTGACAAAGTATTTGTATGATTGAATGTCAATCAATCATATTATTCAGTTAGTTACCAAATAGTTGGTTTTCTAATTAATTAATTAATAGTCATACAAACTTGTCAGCACAATATGATAAAAGACAAATCATTTATATAACATGCTTTATTATAAGGACTTACTGATAATACATGCATAGATTCTAGACATTTCAAGTCTCAGGAATTTCAATGTCGGCTAAGTTTATGATTCTATATGCTCCAAGTCAAAGTACCTCTGAAATTCTATATGGGCCTTTCCAATTCGGTATAATTTTTCTTGCTCCGTCGGATTAGAGACTTTGACTCTTTTGAGGACAAGATCCCTAGTCAAAAAAATTTAGGTTTTACCTAAGAATTGTAATAGTGGGCTATCCATTGTTGATATGAAATCATCCTCAACTGAGCTTGTCTTCGTATTTCCTCGATCAAGTCTAAGTCAGTGCGTCGGCGATCTGAGTTACTCGATTCTTCATGGCGTTCCATCCTTGTTGATGGCAATCCAATTTCTAGTGAAATTACAGCCTCCATTCCAAATGCTAAGTTGAATAAAGTTTCTTCGATTAGAATTCGAGGAGTTTGGTAGGACCATAGAACAATATATAATTCGTCAGCCCATTATCCTTGGGCTTGACCTAATCTTATCTTTAATCTTTATAATATGGTTCTATTGTTACCTCAGCTTCTCTATTTGATTGCAGATGCCTCACTAAAGTAAACTTATGAATGATGTAGAGCTTCTCACAAAATTCTTTGAATTTAGCATTGTTAAATTATTGATCATTACCCGTTATGATTACTTGAGGTAGACCAAAGAAGCAAATAACCGACCTCCACAAAAAATCTGTTGTTTTCTTCTTGGTAATTTGCACTAGGGGTTCTGTTTCTATCCATTTAGTGAAATAATTAATGGCCATGATGATGAATCTTCATTGTCCGCTTGCAAGAGAAAATAGACTAAGTATGTTGACTCTCTATTGAGCACAAGGCCAAGGTGCCAAAACTGAAGTTAAGTAACTCATCGATTGCCTCTGTATGTTGGCAAACCTCTGGCACTGATCGCACTTGTTTACCAACTCAGCTGTCTCTTCTTGCATAGTCGACCAGTAATAACCTTACCGAAGTATTTTGTAAGATAATGATTTGCCCCCTAGGTGATTACCGTAAATTTCTTCATAGACTTTCCTTAGGCCATAGTCGGCTTAGGTAGGCCAAAATCATTTGAGCAAAGGTAGAAAAAAAGATCTTCTATAGAGTTGCCCTTCTGTGAGCACATATCAAGGTGCTAGTCATTTTATTCATCACACCTCTACAGGATCTATCAATAAAGTCTCATTCGTTAAATATTCGATGAATGAATCAATCCAATTCGGTTCGTGACAGACTTGGATTTGATTGACCTCTTCAGGAAGGTTAATACTCTGGGCATTGAGATGTTCGATAAAGATTTTTTTTCAACTCATTATATTCGGATGCTGCATGTTAGGATAAAGAATTTGCCCGAGCATTTTCCAACTAGGGAATGTGAAAAATCTCAAAGTAATCAAAATTAGATTTCAAAGCTTGGAGCTTCTGGAGATACCTTGTGAGAGTTGGGGCTCGGACTTTATATTCTCCTTGGGATTATCTAGTCACTAGTAATGAGTCGATGAAGACTTCAAGCCTTTTTATTTTGAGCTCTATGGCTTAAAAGCTAGCTATCAAGGCTTCATATTGAGCTTAATTGTTAGAGGTCTTGAAAGTGAAGCGAAGAGCATACTCGATGATGACTCATTCAGAATTAGTCAAGATATGCCCTCCCCCATAACCTTGCGAATTAGAAGCTTCATCTATATGTAGAATCCATGCTGGTTTAGTAATTGACCCTTCAGGTTGCTCCTAAACCATTTTGTCCTTTGGGACGTACACTCGATAATAAAATTGACTAAAACCTGAGCTTTTATTAAAGATTCGAGGAGATAAGAAATGTCGAACTTACTAAGCATAACCGCCCATTTTGCCATCCTCCCCAAGGTATCAGGTCAATGTAATAGAGCTTTCAATGGTAGATCAATCAAAATCATGATAGAATAAGCTTGAAAATATGGGCAAAGTCATCGAACTATGATGATTAATGTATAGACTATTTTTTCTAACTTGGAGTACCTTATCCTGAACCCCATTGTCTTCTTGGACTATAAAACTGAGCTTACAACTTTTGTAGAGGTAGCAAAGTACATGAGTAAGTTTTTGCCCATACTTAGCTTGGATGATAGAGGAGGAGAGCTTAAATAATTCTTCAGGTCTTCAAAAGCTTTTTGGTATTCATCTAACCAATTAAAGTCTTGCATGTACCTCAAAGTTTTGAAGAATGGAAGACCTTTCTACGATGTAGCCAACTTTTGAATATGTAGCCAACTTTTGAATATCTTGTCTGGAAGTTGGAGGTTTCATATCGAGGATCGCTTTAATTTTCTCTGGATTAGCCTCTATTCCTCCTCTTGTTATCATAAAGCCAAGAAACTTTTCTGAGATTACTCTAAATACATATTTAGTTGGATTTAGCTTCATCTGTTGCCTCCTCAGTGTGTCAAAAGCTTTTTCTAAGCCATAGATGTGTCAAGAGACATCGTCACTTTTCATGAGCATGTCGTTGACATAAACCTCCATGTTTCTATCGATTTGGTCCTTAAAGACCTTACTGACCAGTCGTTGATAAATTGCTCTGATATTTTTAAGGCCGAAAAGCATGACTTTGAATAGTATAGGCCTTTCTTGATGATAAACATTATTTTTTCTTCATCTTCAGATACCATTCGAATTTGGTTGTAATTGAAAAAGGTATCTATAAAGCTTAAGAGTTGATGACCCAATATTGTGTCGACTAGTTAGTCAATTTTCTATAGTAGAAAGCTGTCCTTTGAATAGACTTTATTAAGATAGGTGTAGTCGATACATATTCTTCACTTATCGTTGGCTTTTTTGACCATCACTATATTTGCTAGCCAATTCGGATAATTTATCGACTTCTTCATCAATCATCTTCTCCCTCTAAGGAGCAAAATTTCTTTTCTTCTAGCGCACTAGTCCATAATTTAGGTCAACATTTAATCTATGGACAATTACATAAGGAGGTATATCGGACATGTCTGAGGCCGACCAAGCGAAGGTATCCGCATTTCTTCATAAGAAGGCCACAAGATCTTCTTAGAGGCATTCATTCAATAATGAGATGATTTGTATAATTTTGGTCGGATCTTCCTCTTTGAGTGGGACTGTGATAAGTTGTTCAGTGGGTTCTCTTCGGCTTTCTTCCTCCTGCTGATCCAACTCATCAATTAAATTGTCTTTAAGGACCTTTTTCCTTTGATAATTATCATATAATATTATCGAGCTAATTGCTGGTCTCCATAAATTTCGTCAACTCTATTCTTGATTGGAAATCTGATGAAGAGATGATAAGTCAAAATTGCTGCCCATAGAGCATTTAGCCTTGATCATCCTAAGATCACATTATAGGCCGATGTGTTGGAGATCTGATATCAATTATTATGGTAGAAAAAAAGAAGAAATAAAAGAGATACAATTAAATATGTGGATTAGACCAAGATCTACCTCTATCGGACATGCAAATGCTTCACTATGAAAAGAAATAATTACAAGAGAAGATCACACACTCTCAACTCTCATAAATCTCTCTCTTTTAATAAGAAGCTCTCACCTCTTACCCTTTATAAAAGCTCTCTCAAAAAATCTCAAGGTGTTAGATTTCTCTAGAAGTCAATCTTGACTAATGCATATTATATTTTGGGATATGATTTTATACTTAATGGACATTTTATAACCATTCATACTTTATGCGTCCATGAATCGTCTAAAGAATTAACAAGATGATGATATATATTTTCAAAGAGTTAAAAATTTGAGACATGTATCATTGATGGTTAATTTCTAAATTACTCTTGATTATAGAATCATCACGAAGATGATGATTGATCTTAATAGATCAGTGCACGGATCGCTTCTTTCGGACAGATGAGTCTTAAGTCTGTGTTATAAAGACACTGGAGCGAGAGTGTAGGTGGTTGTTAGAGAACAACTAGTACTGAATATGACCAACATGAGAAGTCATATGGATGTCTACTCACTCGTTAGTGATTTTCTCGATGCTGCAATTGTGTAACTGATCTTTTGACCTACAGTACCACAATGGCTCACAGTAAGACTGCTGAAGTTTGACTACACATAAATATAGTCTAAATGAATCCATATAGTGGATGTTAGCGATAGTTGGTCTACTATAGGAGTATGATGCGCATCTAGATAGAGTCTATCGATGTTAGTAGAAGGGAGTAGTCCTATGAGATTTAAGAAGCTAAGTCCTTAAGTTTATAACCATAGCAATGTGATTGATGAAAAAGAGTTTCTATAAGAATCACAGATGGACTCGAGCTAATTGAATATATTATATGACTGATGTTGAAATTTGATGATTATCCATGATCTACCATCTGATTGGAACTCATGACAGAGGGACTGAATCATATGGTAACTGCACCCAGAGATTCATCATTTTTTATTTTGCTAGGTTGTCACTACATACTGCTAGGTGTCACTGGTGATTATGAGACCCATGAGCATCATCTGATGATTGATGATTCTTAATGGATAGAGTTGGAATAGTTCCAACCCATTGAAAGAAGTTTCAATGATATTATGATAGGGATCAAAATATATCTTACTATCAGACAAAATAGAATCTATGGAGTCACATACAAAGAGACTTTTGACTGATTAGATGGTTGAATTATGATTATGAAATATGATAGAATTTAATGATCAATATGATTGATGATTAATCTAATACAAAAGTTGTAATTGTTAAAATTACTGAGTGTTAGTAAGTTGTAGGAAGATTAATTAGCAATAAGATTGCCAATTGGCTCAATTTGATTGAGTAATGGGGCTTGAATCAAGTCTATTTGAATCAAATTCAATTTGACTTGATATGGATTTGATTTGATCAAGCCTAATTGGATTATGAGATAATCTAATTGCATAGGAGAATATATTCTAATTTGATTAGAATTTGGGTGCCATCTAATTCTTAATTAGATTAGGTTTTAATCTAGATAGATTGGGCTCCTAATTAGATTAGAATTTCAATCTACTTAAGTCAAATCAATTCCTAATCAGATTAGGATTGATTTGGTTTAAATTTATGCACAAAAGGAAAGCCTAATCAGATAAGGATTCTTTTTCTCCCTTGCACCATATGAAGCTCTCTAAGATGCACGTCCAAATTTGTTTTTGTGCCAACTTTTCTACACTAAAAACCCAACACATGCTCTTCTCTTTCTTATAGTATTTCTATTTTGGTGTGAAATATGGAGGCGCACAACATACGAGAGGTGGGCGGCATGTTTCTAGAGTCCAAGGAAACATGGACTCTCATCCAAATGTTAACTACTCCTATTTAAATAGAGGGTAAGAGAGAGGCACCTCCTAAGGTGATAAGATCAGATCTTGGATGCCTAGAGGAGTGGCTTGTGCATGAAAAAAATAGAGAAAAGAGAGGGTGTGGCATCAAGATGCCTAGATGCTTCCTGTTGCTCTCAACCACCACCTCAAAATACTCACTGCGGACTCAGGACGTTCTACTCTCTTCACAGACCATCAAGATCCTTTTATAGGGCAAAAACTTAATCTGGAATGAAAACAAGGCTTCAAAAGGACTCAAATTCCTTTCCAGCTATTGGATCTTCACCGCAATGTTTCTTGATTGCACGATCGCACAAAATGGCTTCAGATCATGCCCACTCAAGCCTCATCATGTCTGTGCACTCCCTAAGCCGTTGGATTGTGCAAAACCCATCTATATGCTATGATATTTGAGAAATACACTACTCTGGTCCACAAAAGCTGTGTGGACCATGACTTCATCCCGCGATCCATGGTGGACTATGATTCAAATCGCATAGTACGTGCACTGGCCCACGCACGCCTGTGCTAACTGGGCCTCACACTGTAGGCCCCACCATACCATTTTCGGGCTTCTTTGCATCATGGTTTCTCTTGCGGGCTTCTTTATCTTGAGTTTTTCTCCTGTGGACCGAATTCAAGGTATCAAATTCTAACAATCTCCATCTCGACTCAATATTCAGCCTCCATCTGACTTTGAGAGCTTTTGGATGATCTCACCCTCATATCTTGAGACAAACGCCTGCTGCTCATGGATGGACAAACAAGAAAGTCGAGCAAGACTGCTCGATCTCATCTCTATCATGTGCTATGATCCACCTAACCTGAGATCTGCTCGGAGTAACCTCCTACGATAATATGAACTTCACCTTACGATATCGTTTGTCATCCCACCGAGTCTTCTATTTCGTATCCAATCCATATGCTTTTGGAGCTCCATCTTGCATTGGACTCCCACTGGCTCCTAAAGCTCCACCTCATGTTGAGCTTTCTACCAAAAGGTAATATCTTCCATACTTTCTTTCCTTCATCACAATCTTGCTGTCGTGCATGACTTTTAGGATTCCTTCATCAGCTCTATATCTATAGCCGCTTGAATCTAATCTACTTAGTGAAGTCAGATTTCTCCTGAAGCTGGATATGTATCAGACCTTACCTAAGTTCTTCATTATTCCATTATGACTCTGTAAGCTGACAGTCCCGCTGTCCTTGATCTCATAGCTTGATCCATCCGACAGATGGACAGTGCTTTACTACTCACTAGAGAGTTAAATAGCTATCTCCGCATATACATGATGCGAACATGTAGAATCTAAAATTCATTAGTTGAAAGAAATAGATACCTTATCTGACACTAGAAGAACATCATCACTTTCTTCTACATCGCTACTTGCCATCACCATAGTAGCCTTGGTCCGATCTCTGAGTTACGGACAATCTCTGACACGATGTCTCAACTCATCACATCGACAGATTTGATCTTGTTTGAGTCTCTCAATCTAGACTTGGATCGCCCACATTGCGATCTTTTGTCGCTTCATCTTCTGTCACCACCACCTCTAGTCACCGTCAAAGCTGAGTCGCCACCTGAACTCGAAGTCTGATTTTTTCGTCTGAGAATCTCATTTTGGAGTAGTGCAGAAGTAACCTCCTTCATCTTAATGGTGCTCTTTCCCACTAGAAGAGCAGTCATCAAGGACTCAAAAGAAGGAGAACACGATGAAAGCAAGATCAATGCCTGGTCTTCTCCTCAACCTTCTCGCTAATATTGAGGAGATCGATGAGAATCTTTTGAAAGTTGCTGAGATGCTCCTACACACTTTGTCTTTCGCTTATCTGTAGCTGATAAAACTGTTTCTAGAGAAAGAGAGCATTGGTGAGTGACTTCACCATGTACATCTCTTTGAACTTCGTCCACATCACTATCGAAAAAGTCTCACCAAGCACATGGATCATCACATCATCCACTGAGTATAAGTAGATCGTACTCACCATCTGCATCTGGACCCTCCTTCAATCCATCATCTCCATGGTGGCCGACTTCTCATATAAGAGAGCATCGATCAGCCCCTGTTGGATAAGCATATCCTTCACCCTCGCTTGCCACAAGAAAAAATTATTCTTCCCATCATACTGATTGACCTCCATCATGATTGAGCCTATTTCTCCATCTTCTTCAATCTTGATTGCCACTGCCATAATCTGTACTCTGGTACCACCTAGCTCTGATACCAATTATTGAAGATCTGGTACTAATTGTTGTGGTAGAAAAAAAAAAAAAAAAGAGATGCAATCAAATACATGGATTAGACCAAGGTTTACCTCTATGGGGTATGTAAATACTTCACTATGAAAGAAAATAATTACAAGAAGAGATCACATACTCTCAACTCTCATAAACCTCTCTCTTTCAATAAGAAGCTTTCACCCTTCACCTCTTATAAAAGCTCTCTCAAGAAACTCCAAGGAGACTCAGCCTGCCAATCCAGAATCCTCTGATGCCCCTAGATGCTTCCTGTTGCTCTCAGCCACCACCTCAAAATACTCACTACAGACTTAGGACGTTCTACTCTATTCACGAACCATCAAGGTCCTTTTATAGGGCAAAAACTCAACCTGGATTAGAAATGGGGCTTCAAAAGGACTTAAATTCCTTTCCAACCATTGGATCTTCACCATAACGTTTTCTGACCGCATGATTGTGCAAAACAGCTTTAGATCATGCCCGCTCAAGCCTCATCACACCTGTGCACTCCCTGGGCTGTTGGATCATGCAAAACCCCTCTGTATGCCGTGATATTTGAAAAATACACCACTCCAATCCATGAAAGCCACATGGACTGCGACTTCATCCCCGATCCATGGTGGACTACAATTCATATTGCATAGCCCGCGTGCATCCCGCACGCTCGCATGGGCCTGGGCCATGTGCCTGTGTTGGCCCATGCACACCTGCTGCCCGCATTGGGCCACACGCTGCTGCCCTACCATGTCATTTTTGAGCTTCTCTACTTGTGGTTTCTCCTACAGGCTTCTTTATCTTGTGTTTTTCTCCAGTGGATCGAATTTAAGGCGTCAAATTGATGCTTGGACTATGAGGAAGATAAGAAGTATGACGGCCTATCGAGGGTGTTGTCCTGAAGTAACCAGAAGGGATATTTCTTCTAAGACTTTTATCGAAGCACCCAATAATCTGGCTATAGGCATGTTGACTTGTTTTAGTCGATTAGTAGATAATCACATTCAGGAGAAAGCATCATCAAAAAATACATCGATAAAATTTTCATTATCCACTAAAACTCTTTTTACATCATAATTTGCTATTGTCATAAAAATGACAACAGCATCATCATGAGCATTTTGAACTCGCTGAAGATCTTCATCAGAAAAAAAATGATATTATCTCCTCATTGACACTTTGAGGAGTTCTCATAACATTCTAACCCCCTAGGTAGCATCCCTCCAGAAATCATGTTGACCACTCCCATCATAGGTTGATTATTGATCTCCTCCTTAGGTTGCGGTCGAGGTTGTTGGTCGGCATGTAGTTGCACTAGACAGTCATGTAAATATTTGTTGAGATAGTCCCAATGAATCAGGATTTCTATTTCATCCTTTAGTTGGATGCATTGCTCCGTATCATGCCCATGGTCATGATGGATCCAACAGTACTTTCTTTTGTTACGGGTCATCGATGGTGCCTTTAGTGGTTGAGGTCATCGGTGAAAGAATAGTGCCCTACAAACCAATCGCATGGAGATGTGATGGGATATTTCTTCATTATTTTTCTGCTCATGAGCATGACATTAGTTATTTTATTTATTGAGATATTATATTTTATCATTTATTGTATCATATTTTTATGATTATGATAAACTCCATAGATGAGGGTAATGATTTTAGGGCCATGATGAGATCATGTCAGTGGGATCTAAAATCTTGATAGCTTCAATCTAGAATGTTCTTAGTCGTTGGATCATCGAGTCGGAGATCAATGACTCCGATAAGACTGGTACATCCTATGTATGCTCAATGGAGATGGTGGTTGATCTCACAACCACTTGATAGTGACACTAACACAAGATGTAGGTGCTCATTAGAGAATGAGTTCACTGAATAGACCGTAAAAAATATTTAATGGAGCCTTAGAGTATATCAACAGATGGTTCTTTAGTGGGAGTAGTGCATGTGATCCTTTAACTTGAGATCACCATGGTACCTTGTGTACATGGATCCTTATTTTGTTTATTCTCTAGCATACCACTTTGAGATGTGTGTAGGATATTCTAGGTATGGCGAAGTGTGCATGAAGGTTGTGTGGTCAAAAAAAAATCGATCACTCTTTATAAAAGGAGAAAACATTCTATGTAATCTCATAGGATGATGACTCTGAGAGTCTCTGGCCAGAGCAGGGATGAATAGTAGAATTAGTTTTTAGTGATTCATCAATCGAGTCATCATCATTGAATCGAGATACATATAGTTAAGTATTTGGATTTGATATATTTTCATACTCATAGTCTTTTCGGGATGTTGTGTGATCGAAGGATTGAATTGCACGGTAACTCACCATGGAGTGATAATTTTGATATTTCTATCAAATTTTAAATCTTTCGGATAGTCATGACATATTGCTAGACGTCCATCTTGACTTATGAACTCTCAGAATTAAAAAATTAATTTGAAATCAATTAGAAGAATCCTAGTTGATTGGGACTCTCGAACCAATCTAATCCAATCAGATTAGGATTACATCGAGAATTTTGATCTACTGCTGGCTAGATTTGAAACTCAAAAGATCACACACAATAAGAATTTGGTCTTAATCTAATTAATTTGAATTTATTGTAAATTCAATGAATTAATTGAATTTTTAGCACATGAATTAGCCCAAGTTCCCAATTGGATTCAGTGCAAATGTGTTTGTGCTAATCTAGACTTGTTGCCTTGACCTAATGTGATTGGGTTCGAACCATCTAGTTTATTAGTTGTTTTATCTGATTTTGTGGAAGTATTCCATATGAAATCAACCTCCTATACATCAAACCACACGCATAATAATGGGTGGCGTCATATTTATTTTGGGAATTAAGAAGGAGAGTCCTTTCTTACTCCTCTTAAAATTTTTACATGTTTCACTCGTTTCTTAAATTTGTGCACCATCTGATGGTGCCTTGGGATGTAGGATATGGAAGAGGAAGTGGAGTCCTTCTCTTGGAAGGAACTCCACACCAAAATAAGTATTGGATGTCCTATTATTTGGTTATGAATTGGAAGAGTCCAATTCACTTTAAACTCTTCATTCCTTCCATTTATTTCCATGCATTTTTTTAATTCATCGTGTCATTAGATGACCCTTGGAATTATGGGCATAGGAGAGAAGGAAGAGTCCTTCTCTGGCAAGAAAACCACATACCAAAAATAATTTGGACGCCCCCTTTGTGCATTGAATTTTTGGTAGAGTCCTTAATGGCATGGACTCTTGGTTTCACACCTTCTCTCCTTATCCCATGCGCCAAGAGTTGGTGTATTAATTTTTTTTCAAGTAGAGAAAGAGTCTTTTTGTTGGTTAACCTCTTTAGTTTTCATGCAAACTCTTTGGATTACATGAAAAAATTAATTGGAGTGTGTAATAGTTAAGGGATACCAAGAGTTGGCGTCCCATGGAGTCACCCCATGTTTACTATTTAATGGGGGTGCCACAACCAAATTAACATGCAATTTTTAGCTAAGGATGGGCATGGAAATGAGAGAAAATATGAAAAAAATTTGGAAAAAAGATAAGGAAAAAGAGGAAGAGAAAATGGAAAGGAAGGAGGAAGAAAATTGGAAAGCATGTGATGCTTGTCCAAAAATCAGTTTGTTCAAGTGTTGAACATCTAATTTATTTTTGTGTGGTATGATACTTTGAAAAAAATTTTTTAGAGTAATACTATAGAGATCATGAAGGCATACAAGTGATGGTGCAATGAGTTCTTGCAAAGAACGGTCGGTAGTGTACTTGCAAAGAAGGCTGTAGCATCATATTGAGTTGGAAAAGGCCTTGATCAATCCCATGTGGATCACCGTTGGAGGGCTTCTGCTTTGAAATCTCATGGACATCTCAAAATCACTAGTTTATGGTCTTCATAGTGGTATATGACTTCTATCTTCTCCTGATATGCATGTTATTTGTGATTTGATTGAAATCATCAAGGGGTTTCTAAGGTTTTGTGTTCCGATAGTCTTATTTAAATGTTAAACTTTATTTTCAAATATTGAATGTATGTTAAAATTTTTGAAATCTATATTTCACTACATCATCGAAATCCAACAGTAGTATTAGAGCCACCCTTGATTGATTCAATCAAATTTCGTATTATTCTTGTGATATGGATTAGATCTAGTTCGAACTATGTCAAAATCATTTTTTTGATCGATATTTTATTGATGATTTTGATATATTTTTATTAATAATAAAGTGTTATCATTTCATGATCGAATCTTGGATATGAAATTTTATGGTCTATAGACTTGTGTGACAAGTTTAGTTTAGATCCTATGACCTATTTTTCGATAGAATTGAAATCCAGTGCATGTGATGCGCGGGGGTCTTAGAATGTTACATATTGATGTACATTGCCAAGACTTAAGATTTTTAATTTGATGCATTTACCTAAGATCCAAGGGCCAACCATCATGTTATCGGGCACTCACCATTGTGGGTTGATCATTTTGGTTGTTGCCTGTGGAGTATGTGGGGTCGGAAAATTTTTGGTCATGGATAGGATGCATTAGACAATGGATTAAGATTTTTGTGTCGATAGTTTGGTTTAACTATAATTTATTGTTCTAATGTGATTAGAATTAATGTTTATAGATTAAACCAAAATCATTGTTCAAATTTGATTAGAAGTCATGTTTAGTTTTGGTTAATCAAATTTGTTATTTACCTAATTTGATTAGGATTTGAGTTATGGGTGATCGAATCTTGTTAACCTAATTGAATTAGGTTTGACCTAAGAATTGGTCAACTCAACTTAAATGAATAATAAATGATTAACTTAAAGTTAATTTTGGATCAAGGGTTGAATCCGAATAAAAAATTCTTGATGGGTCTAATACCTATATAATTTTGAACATCTTTATTGACATGTGTTTGAATGATATCGCAATTGCAATAACATGAATTATTTGTTATAATATTTTATAATTGTTATGAAATATTATGTTGATTTGTTATGGACTTTAAAATATCCATGTGATGAATATTTGCATGAATGCTTACATGCTAGTTGATTATATTAATGTATTTGCAAGAGTTGCAATAAGGGCTGGGTATCCCTGATGTGTTATATTATCAGCTTAACCTCTCTTTTCTATATTTCAACTATTGATTGAGATTTTTACATAATGATGTAAAATTATAGAAAAAAAATTATTTGAGAACAGATAGAAATTTTTCTTTCTATTTTAAATAAAGATCAAACATTCATAGTAGACTTCATGATGATGAAGACTTGACTACCTGGTGTTTAAGAGCTGAGGTGCATTAAGATTAACCATGAGATGGTTCAATCTATGATGCACCTAGGGTTAGACCCAAAGATCATTCTGTGGCTCAGATGATTTTTCAAAAATCCATAATTATTTATTCTCCTTGATATGCTCATATATGCTGGTAGTTAAAAAAAAATAATTTAAATTGTATATGATGCATGATTAAATATTTAGGATGTACTTGAGACCTAAGTCCTTGGTTAAATTATATTAAGTCTTAATGATGAAGTGTTAAGAATACTACTCATGCCTTCTTTCATGCTAAGTCACTATTATGTCAAGAACTATAGTAAGTTTGTTGTGCTATCCACAAGGCTTGCTGTGGGGACTGACTTAATACTGTCTTGGTGCATAATGAAGCTAATAGTATTTAGCTCATACTAAGTCAATAGAGTATATCAAGAACTGTAGTGAGTTTGTTGTGCTATCTATAAGATTTGCTATGGTGATTGGTATGATGTTGACCTAGTGATGCTTATGGCATATTCTGGTAGTGCTGTCTTGTTATGCTATTCACAAAGATAATATTATTCAGGTATGATCATATAGGATTGAAGGGTATGACTTAACTAAAATGCTATAATTTGTTGTGCTATCCATAAGGCTATAAGTATTTTAGACGCAAAAGTTATATTGTGAGTTGCATGAGATGCAATTAGTAAATAGTTACTTACCCTTGAACTTATAGGAGCTTGTTGTGCTATCCATAAGATTTTTTTATAAGGAATTAGAATCTCAACCCCACTAAAGAACTTCATGATAAGGTTCCTCGATGTTATACTTGAGGGCTATGAAATTTGTTAAAATAGTGGGAGACACAATTAGATAAAAATCTTCATCTAACTTATGCATGTCATCATAAGTAGTCCTATTATATTCTAATATACAAATTTGCATCTTTACTATTACTGCTTAGGATATTCTTTAAAATTGATCAAACTTAAAGGAATGGTTGAGAAAAAGAAGGTGAAGAATATCTTCACTATAGGTATCTAATATCATTATAGCATTAATGAGCAATAAAATTGTAAGAATTGTCTTGCAAATGTGAGGTAATAGTAGTATGCAAAAGTTCATCTACTAATAGTTTGTATGTAATATAAATTAATAATTCATTGAGTATTTCAGTTTTAAAATTTTAGGTATGTGATACCTTATATAGGTCCCACTTATGCAAAATATTTACTAGACCTATAAAGCTAAAGTGAGGTGACTATTTGTCTTTGGCACTGATGGATGGTCCATTCATAATAAGGCTATAGGAACCTATTTATTTAGAAACTAGTAGATCATTGTTTATCAGAAATATTATTTCAATCTCTATGTTATTGTAACATAGATTTGAAATTAATATTAAGAGTAAAAGTTACTCTCCTTCTAATAAATTTTATGGCTATGGTCTTATGTTTCTATCACTCAAAAATATTCTTCATGTTGATGAAAATAAGAAATAAATATGTGATAGTCACATATCTCAGGACAACAAAGTAATAAGTCTTGAATATATGGATGTTCGAAGATTAATAATATCTCGATCCAGAGATAGACACTTCATATGTGATATGATGTGTTCTCTAAAATGCTTCACCAATATTATTATCTCATTTTAGGGATATGTCTTAGAAATTACTATATGAATTAGATACTGTAAAAATCTGTTATGAGCACTCCATATGAGATATGGAAAAGAAAGACCAGGTTGCCCGCTTATATGAAAAGTATTGATGTACATAAGTTTGTGCTAGAACAGATATTTATAAGTATATAGTTATGTTAAAAGAATAGTATGTGATACTATTTCTATCATCTTACTTGAAAAAAGTATTTTGTCATTAGATATGCAACTTTTTAGAAAAAAAAAAATTCTAAAAGGGACAGTGGGAGGATAATTGAACTTAAAAGTTCAAGACTTGTAAACTATCCTATCTTAACCTGTAGAGTGTCTACAAGTTAATCCTCAACCTGATGTGCCCAGTGATGAGGCACGACCATGACACATAGCTCCTTACCGAAAAATCAATTCAAATGTGTAATGTACCACTCAAATATGGGTTTGTCATTGTGAATGGTAGTATACCATACATCATTATGAATGATGTTTATCTTGACCTATTTGGAGTTAGTCATGAGTAGTGACTCTGATAATTGGCTTGAAATCATGCCATCTGAAATTAACTCCCTGAACATCAACCAAGTCTGGACTATGGTTGAAGCACCTATGGATATGACCCAACAGGTTGCTGTTAGGAATGTCTATTCGGATTTTTACTATTGCCACATTTTATCTAGAGAAGTTGTCTCTAGTGGGAGGGCAAATGCATTTATGGATTCAAGCAGAAATTGAAGAGATGGTACTTCTATTTTTGATGGGATAGTCAAAATATTTGACCTCATCAAATATAGATGAACCATATGTGTGTGCAAGAAGATAGGTGAGAGTTCCACTAACTTTTTGGTTATGTATGTGTATGACATATAGTATATTGGGATGATGAGCTCGATATTGCACTCGGTCAATGGCTTGTTTATCACAGAATATTTTTCATGGAATAGACTTGGGTTGAGCATCCAATATACTTGACATCTATAGGGATAGATGTTAGTGGATGCAGGGCTTGTCCCAGTCTAGGTACATGAAATTTATGTTGAAAGGGTTCAACTGAATGGGTGTAAAGGAGTTTACTTACCCATATATTCAATGTACCAAGCCTGATAAGATTTATGTCTTGTGCATAATCATTGATTTCAGGCAGATCCATGAAAGGATCTTTTAAAACTTGAAAAGCATTCTCAAAGTACTTGAGAAGTACTAGAGAGTAGTAAATTGGAAGAGTTTCAAGCAGCAAACTGTGTTTGACTCAGTTAATTATTGCTAGTGAAGATTGCTAAGGAAAGTTGCCTGATGAAGGGTTCATCATTAAGTTGGGTGTCGTCTCACCTGGTACCCATGCACATCCTAGGCACTTTCATCTCATTTGTGATATGATCATAAAATGAGTTAATATTAAGAACATCATAATGGATCGGTTCACTAAGCCATACATTGCCGTAGTGTAATTGCTATTCTGATTGTATGGGCATTAGGTACATGGGCGATTGACTTTAGTGTAAGTGGGAGATTGAAAGAATAGTGCCTTACAAGCCAATCGTATGGAGATGTGATAGGATATTTTTCATTATCTTCCTGCTCATTAGTATGATATTAGTTATTTTATTTATATGAGGTATTATATTTTATCATTTACTGCATCATATTTTTATTATTATGATAAACTCCATAGATTAGGGCAATGACTTTAGGCCATGATGAGATTATGCTAGTGAGATCTAAAATCTTGATAGTCTCAATCTAGAATATTTTCAATCATTGAATCATTGAGTCGGAGATCGATGACTTCGATAAGATGGGTATATCTTGAAGGAAAAACTACCTTTTTCCTTTGTAGGATCTTCCAGATTTCATCAAATCTGGATGGAATAATTTAAAAATTTTAACCTATGCTATTTTAGATCTAATGTCTGTTAGATCTAATTTTATTATTTGATATTTAAAAATCTAAAATTAAATCTAAAAGTATGAGAAGTATAGACATACCTCAAGGATAATCTGATTACCCTGTAGATGATCTTAGCACAGTCCGAGGTTCTGATGTAGCCACGCAAGTGCCTAGCCTCTACCAGTATCCACTTGGCAGGACCTAAATATCTTCTCCTCACAAATCTACGCTCCAAAAATAGATCTCTATCTGATTTGAAGTGCTTCAGAACTCCTTCTAAGTTGGAGCAGCAGCCTGTCGAAGATGTCCTGCAGCCTTCCTATTCCAGGCATCACCATGCCTTTTTCTTGCACCAGATGAACGTCCAACTCTTGGAATGAAGAGAGGAGATAGGAGAGTAGGGAGGATATGGAGAAGAAGAGAGGGGGCAGCAGCTATTAGGTTTTTTGCATAAAACAACTTCAGCCTAAAACCCTAGGCCAGAAGGGTTTATATACACCCTGTATGCTGCACAGTGCCACATCATTCAACCAATCAAAAAATTCTAATAAATTCTAAAAAAATTTTGATTGGTTGCTTGATATCATTTGATCACATCTGATAAGAACCCAAGCCTCTATCTCAAAGTTGGCACCAACACTGGATAAGGACAAAGAGAGGTTGGCGCCAAAGAGTCCAATCATATCAAGACTCTCCAACCTTATCCACTTAGGGCGCCCACTTAATCAATTGGGCTCGTGCCATAATCTGATTATGGTGCCCAATTTGATGTGGTTTGGCTCCATAAAAATCCTCCAATAAGTCTTACCAAGTGGCCTTCAATTTAAGACCTATTTGTCAACTTTTGACAAATTCCTAAAATGAAATTGGCAGGTGATAGGAATTAGCAGGTGCTTGTCTTAAATTCATCTCATGAATTAATAAAATCATTTTCTGAGCTGGACAAACTTCATTTAGACTGAGAGAAATCTTTCAAGATTTTTTGGATGAGTCAAATCATATTTGGCTCAGTAGAGACAGAAAAGATTACACAAGAAGAAAGTTAGGCTCAATCATGTGCTAGCATGATTTCCTTGAATCTAATTGGATCTTATCCAAATCAATTGGGTTAGCCCAATTGATGACATCCAGATCTTAACCCTTGTTTGTGTGATCCAGTTAGGTTTAATTCTGTATGATAATGAGACATGTCATGATCTCATCATCGAAACTTCTTTCGATGGACCAGAACTCTTCTGATTCAGACAATTAGAATGATCGATCATCAAGATCATTCTAATTGCTCCCAAAATCATCAGTGACACCTAGCAGTATATGGTGGAACCCATCAGAACTAAAGATGAACCTTCGATGCAGCTACCTGTGTGATTGATTCCTTTATCATGAGTCCCGACTGAATTAGGATTAAGGTGAACTCGTCAAACCCAATATCAGTCATATAAATCAATCGATCGATCCGAGTCCGATGTGAAACCCCAATGAAAAACTCTTTTTCATTATTTCACTCTGCCATGACCATGGCTTAAGACTCGATCTTTTATCATCATAGGACTACTCCTCTCATCTATCGAGGTTGATAGATTCATCTTGGTGCGATCTAGTTCCTACAATAAATATGCTACAGCCAACATACACCTCAGGGTTCGAATGGCTAGGAGATCGAGTTATGGTGTAGTCAAACTATAACACACTCAAGGTGAACTGTCGATGCACCTCAGGTCAAAAACTAGACACACAACTGCAGCATCGAGCTAGTCATCGACGAGAAAGTAGACTTCTTATGACTGCTCGATATGGTCACGCTCAGTACTCTCATTCTCAATGAATACCTGTACTCTCGCTCTGGTGTTTCACATTATAGACTCAAGATACATCTATCCTAAGGAAGCGATCGTACACCAACTTCCGGATCGATCACCATCCTCGTGATGATCTATGGTCAGGAGCTGTTTATGAGTTAGTTATGTAAATTCATGCCTTAAATTTTCAACTCTTGAAAATATGAATTGACATTCCTACTAACTCAAAGGATGTATCACAGACACAATATACACAATATGATAGAAGAATAACCCATTTATTGATTTATAGTCAAAATTATAAATTTGTCCTTAGATTTGTACAGGAATGTGTCAGCCAATCTGGCATCTAGGGCACATATCTAACAAACTCCCACTTGACCTAATGCTAATTGGCTACATATCTAAGTCCATCTTCTCAAGGTGGGCTTCGATCTTTTGTTGGCCTAATGGCTTTATCAGTGGGTCTGCCACATTGTCTGTGGAGTCGACTCTCTTGACCTCGACATAACCCTTTTGAGGTAATCACGGATCAAATAGAATCATCGCTCGATGTGCTTGGACTTCTGGTGAGACTTTGGCTCCTTAGCTAGGGCTATGGCGCCATTATTGTCGTAGTAAAGAGGTATGGCATCCGATGATATCACTCCAAGCTCTGTGGCAAACTTCTTGTACATAATACCTCCTTCGTAGCTTCTGATGCAGCAATGTACTCTGCCTCCATGGTGGAATCAGCAATCACCGTCTGCTTGAAACTCTTCCAGCTGACTGCACCACCATTGCAAATGAACAAACTCCCAGATGTCGACTTTCGATCATCTATATCAAATATAAAGTCTGAGTCTGTATATCTCTGAATCTGGAGTTCTCCATTCGCAAAGAGTAGAAACATATCCTTAGTCCTTCTCAAGTACTTAAGGATACATTTCACAGAAGTCCAGTGCTCTTCGTCTGGATTCGACTGATATCTGCTTGTGACACTCACAGCATGGGCTATATCAGGTCGTGTACATAGCATGGCATACATGAGGCTCCTTATTGCCGAAGCATAAGGGATCTTGCTCATGCGTTCAATCTCCTCAGGTGTGCTAGGACACATTTTCTTGGAGAGATGAAGGTACTAAACCTCTTTTGGAGTTTTCCATGCTAAACCTTTTTAGCACCTCCTCTATATACATCTTCTGTGAAAGTCCGAGCATCCTATTTGGTCTATCTCTATAGATCTTAATACCCGGTATAAAGGATGCCTCTCTTAGATCTTTCATAGAAAACTCCTTAGACAACCATACTTTGATTAGGTCAACATGGAATGTCATTTCCAATTAAGAGGATGTCATCTACGTACAATACGAAGAAGACAACCGCTCTCCCACTGACCTTTTTAAAGGCACATGGTTCCTCCTCGTTCTTGATGAAACTAAATATTTTGATCACATCATTGAAATCAGTATTTCAGCTCCGAGATGCTTGCTTAAGTCCATAAATGGACTTTTACAGCTTGCAGACCTTGTGATCATCATCACTGGATGTGAAACCAAGTGGCTGTTCTATATAGATATCTTCCTCAAGATGTCCATTTAAGAACGTCATTTTCACATCCATCTGCCATATTTCATAATCGAAATAGGCTGCAACAACAAGCAATGTATGGATGGATTTTAGCATGGCTACGGGCGAGAGGGTATCCTGATAGTCAATGCCTTCGCGCTGACTATAACTTTTCGCTATGAGCCTAGCCTTGAATGTCTCCACATTCCTATCTGCACCTATCTTTCTCTTGAAGATCCATTTACACTCAATAGATACAATACCTTCAGGTGGATCTACCAAGGTCCAGACTTGGTTTGAGTGCATCGAGTCAATTTTTGATCTCATTGCCTCTAACCATTTCTCGAAGTCGATATCTGATATCGCCTTGTCATAGGTCTTGGGATCATCACCATGAACCCCATTTTCTGTGAGGAACATTTCCTCTACATCCTCTTGTATGATATCTAAGTACCTTTCAGGAGGATAAAAAATCCTAGTCGATCTACGAGGTGGAAGAGGTTGTGTTAGGACTGGTTCTGATTGATTTGGTTCCTCAGGTTCTTTAGCTCGTTGCTCTTGGAAGACATTCTCCTTGAGCTTAATTATTCTTCCGATGCCACCATTTTGAATAAACTATTTTTCAAGAAAAATAGCATTTTGACTCACAATCATATTGTGGACTTTCAAAATATAAAAATAGTATCCTAATGACTCTTTAGGATATCCTATGAATCGAGCTCTAGAAGATCTGAACTCTAACTTGTCCGTTTGCTATCTCTTGACATGAGCCAGACAATCCCAAATTCTGAGATGATTCAGACTTGGCTTCTTACCATGCCATATCTCATATAGTATGGTAGGAATGTTTTAGAGGAAATCCTATTCAATACATAAATTATTGTCATGAGACAATGTCCCTAAAGAAATTTAGGGAGGTCCATGAAGCTCATCATGGAACGGATCATATCTAATAGGGTCCGATTTCTCCATTCTGAAATCCCGTTGAGTTGAGGCATTCCAGGTGGAGTCCATTGAGAGACTATACCATTATCCTTAAGATAGTCTAAAACTCCGACTAAGGTATTCACCTCCTCGATCTGATCAAAGAACCTTAATGGGCTTTTCTGTTTATTTTTTACCTCATGTTTGAATTCTTTGAACCTTTCAAAAGCTTCAGACTTGTGTTTTATTAGAAATACATATCCGTACCTAGACATCATCGATAAAGATAATGAAGTAGATGTAGTTGCTCTAGCCGGCACATCAAATGGGCCACACACATCCATATGTACTAGGGCAAGTAGGTCTGTGGCCCTTTCCCCATGTCCCACAAAAGGAAGCTTGGTTATTTTGCCTTGGAGGCATGATTCACAAACTGGATATGACTCGAAAGTCAACAGACTCAATAGCCTGAATTTCTCTAATTTGTTAACCCTGTCTTCCGCTATATGACCTAGCCTTAGGTGCCACAAATACCTATTATTTAAACTATCTCTAGGCCTTTTAATTCCTATGATATTCACATTTTGCTTGATATTAAATACAGATACATCAACATGTAACTGATAGAGACCGTTAATGACAAAACCATTTGCAACTTTATTATTTTCATAAAAAATATTACAATGGTCCTTATAAAAGCTAATCACATAGCCTTCTTGTGCTAAACATGAAACAGAAATCAAATTCCTACTTGCTGCTGGTACATAATAACAGTCTTTTAAAACTAAATTTAATCCTAACGATAATCGCAGAAGGTAGATTTCTATGGCCACAGTAGCAACTCTTGCTCCATTTTTGATGCATAGGATCATCTCCCCATCCCTCAGCTTCCTGCTCTCCTCAAGATCCTGCATAGAAGTGCACAAATGAGCACTAGAACCAGAGTCAAACACCCAACTGGATGCAGAAGAAATCGTAAGGTTAGATTCTAAAATGAGCATACCTCCAGAAGGACCATCTTTCTTGTTCTTTAGGGTGGCCAGGTACTGAGGACAGTTCTGCTTCCAATGGCCATTTGATTAGCAGTGAAAATATTTTTTCTTATCAGCAGCCTTCTTCTTCAGTTCTGTCTTCTTCTTCTTGCCATCCACCTTCTGCTTCTTCGCAGACTTCTTTTTCTTTCCAAAAGACTTTCTCTTGAAATAAGTCCACTCCACAGTAAGAATTGAGTCTTTTGAATCCTTCATAGAAAACTCAGCCATAACCAGCATGTTCATTAACTCGACCAATGTACGCATCTTATGCATATGGAAGTTCATGATGAACTGACCATATGCATCGGACAAGGACCGAAGAATCACATCAATCTGAAAATCCTTGTCTAAGATGATACTGAGTTTTTCAAGCTCCTCAAGGTCCTTGATCATTATCAAACAATGATCTTGAATTGACTGCCCATCACGCATCTTGGCCTTAAAAAATCTTTGACAGACTTGATACTTGGCCGCGCGACTCTGTTCACCAAATAACTCTTGCAGGTGAGCCAACATTTGGTGGATAGTCAAAATATTCTCATGCTGGCGTTGCAAGTCATCAGACATTGCACCCAACACGTAGTACCTTGCTTTGTTATCATCATCCATCCACTTTTTCAAAGATGCTCTCTGTTTAGCAGTCGGACGGCTGGCATGGCAGGTGGGTCCTGATCCAAGACATGAGTCAATTTTTTGAAACCTAGAATAATTCTGTAGTTTCTCAACAAGTCTTTAAAATTGGGTCCAGTCAATCTGTGGGTGTCTAGTATTTTGGTCAGGGGGTTGGAGGTAGACATGTTTCTTGTAGAAAGTTGAAAGTTTCTAGTTAGATTTTGTAATCAAACTTAACCAATTTATTTAGAAGTTTTATTTTTAAATAAATTAGGCTCCCACTATTTTCTCAGATCCCTACACTCCCTTGGTAGAGATGTGAAAATCTCCGTGATCAGTGATTTCTAGTGGATGGTGCGATCTCACCAACTGGCTCATCACCTCACCTAACAGTTATTAGTGATGGATCAACCGATGAGTGGACAACTCTTATCCAATGATTCTCTAATCATGGTGCATTCAAAACTTGATCTCTAATTCATGAAGCTCACCGTGTCTGAAATATTTTTTCAATCCTTAGTTAAGTCAGACCCACCATTTGCATGAACTAATTCCTGATTGGATCCCTCACCGTATCCGAAATATTGAGCCCAACCCATCCTCTAATTCGTAGCATCCAATGCCTAATGGACATGGTTGCATCTTCCTGGTGCAACTGTGCCACTGTAACCAGCCGAGAACAATCAACTCCGAAAAGGGCCCGCACATCCATAATGGTGGAAGACCTAGACTTAATATTTTTTTAGGGAGATTTGATTTAGGTCTCATTAAACTTGACTTGATATAGTCATAATAATTATGACTAACCTAGTGGCATGGGTCAGCTTGAATTGTTAGCCACCTCAAATCAGAACTGAGTCGACACATATGGCTAGATAAGTGAGATCGATGGAAGGGATATGTCATTAACTCGACAAAAATACATTCGAGTCGAGTAGCTCCCAATTAAAAATCAGTCGGTCGCATCTGTCCAACTTACCTTAGACACCAAATTATCGAACCAGAACTAATGGGTTAGCCTACAATCCAGACTCTAACCACTGAGCCAAATTAGGTCTTAACTTGATCGAGTCACATCTAAATATGATTCGACCTTGACCCAGACTTAATCCCATTAGGCTGGTAAATTATTAGCTTTTATGATCCCACCTAACCAACTCTTGATTCGGTTTGATCAACCGCTAGACCTAATTGAGCTACCCAAGTCCGAATCTAATTTTATGAAAATATCTTCGATCTGAAATTCTCAATTTTAGACCAAATTGATTTCATAAACTTAATTCATTAATTAAGTTTGGGTTCATAAACAAAACATATAAAATAAATCCTAGGATTTCAGGATCTAGGATTTTACAGAAAAGTAAGTTTCTGATTAAGGATGAATGCGTGGTACCCCTACACGTCATAAGAACACCCCATTGAATAAGAAGAGAGAGTCTTAAAACCCTACTTCGTTCTTATGATTGGACGGCCATGAGGAATACCTTAATCAAAAATATAAATTTAACTACAAAACTAGTTAGATGTAAATTTACATATCTCATATACAATTTAAGATCTAATTAATACATGCTTTACATACATCTCATGTATCAAAAATTGATCTAATTAACATGATTTCAGATCTGATACATCACATGTAATATCTGAAAAATAAGATTTAAATTGAACTATTCAAAATTAAATCTATTCTAGACAAGTTACTGGAACAATTCTACAACCAGTCTAGGCATGCAACAGATCAATTTTATGAAAAAATTAAAATTTTATTTTTTTTTAATCTGATTATAATACTTATAATATCAAAAAAATAGAGAATAATTAAATTTAATTCATATTTTAATCTTATTAAAATATAAAACTTAAGACTGTTCATGGATTCAACTAATCCTAGTCTAGTCATGCATCTCATGCATGTTAGATCTTATTAGATTTAATTTTAAATATTTTGATTTTAGATCCAATCATATCTGATATGATATCTAAAATTTTTTAAATATCAGATAAATAAATATAAAAAAATTAGATCTAAATTAGATCTAAAATAGAGCCAAAAACCTGGCTCTGATACCAGTTGACGGAAAAACCACCTTTTTCTTTTATAGGATCTTCCAGATTTCATCAAATCAGGGGTGGAATAATTTAAAAATTTTATCCTATGCTGTTTCAGATCTAATATTTATTAGATTTAATTTTATTATCTGATATTTAAAAATCTAAAATTAAATCTAAAAGTATGAGAAGTATAGACATACCTCAAGGATAATCTGATTACCCTGTAGATGATCTCAGTACAGCCTGAGGTTCTGATGTAGCCACACAAGCGCATGGCCTCTACCAATATCTACTCAGGCGAAACCTGGAACTCCTTCTGAAGTTGGAGTAGCAGCCTATCGAAGATGTCCTACAGCCTTCCTGTTCCAAGCATCACCACACCTTTTTCTTGCACCAGATTCATGTCCAACTCCTTGGACATGAAGAGGGGAGATAGGAGAGCAAGGAGGACATGGAGAAGAAGGGAGGGGGCAGCAGCTATTAGGTTTTTTGCATAAAACAACTTCAGCCTAAAATCTCAAGTGCAGAAGGGTTTATATAGACCCTGTATGCTGTGCAGTGCCACATCATTCAACCAATAAAAAAATTTTAATAAATTTTAAAAAAATTTTGATTGGTTGGTTGATGTCATCTGATCACATTAGATAAGAATCCAAGCCTCTATCTCAAAGTTGGCACCAACACTGGATAAGGACAAAGAGAGGTTGGCGCCAAAGAGTCCAATCTTATCAAGACTCTCCAACCTTATCCACTTGGGGCGCCCACTTAATCCAATTGGGCTCGTGCCATAATCTGATTATGGCATCCAATTTGATGTGGTTTGGCTCCACAAAAATCCTCCAATAAGCTCTTGCCAAGTGGCCTTCAATTTAAGACCCATATGTCAACTTTTGATAAATATCCTAAAATAAAATTGGTAGGTGACAGGAATGAGCGGGTGCTTGTCTTAAATTTATCTCATGAATTAAGACAAGCCTTTTCTGAGCTAGATAAGCTTTATTTAGACTGAGAGATACCTTCTCAAGGTTCTCTGGATGAGTCAAATCACATTTGGCTCAGTAGAGACAGAAAAGATTACACAAGAAGAAAGTTAGGCTCAATCATGTGCTAGCATGATTTCCTTGAACCTAATTGGATCTTATCCAAATCAATTGGATTAGCCCAATTGATGATATCCAGACCCTAATCCTTATTTGTGTGATCCAGTTAGGTTCAATTTCATATGGTAATGAGATATATCATGATCTCATCATCGAAACTCCTTTCAATGGATCAGAACTCTTCTGATTCAGACAATTAGAATGATCGATCCTCAAGATCATTCTAATTGCTCCCAAAATCCATCAGTGACACCTAGCAGTATATGATGGCAACCCATCAGAACTAAAGACGAACCTCTTGGTGCAGTTACCTGTGTGATTGAGTTCCTCTATCACGAGTCCCGACTGAATTAGGGTTAAGGTGAACTCGTCAAACCCAACATCAGTCATATGAATCAATCGATCGATCTGAGTCCGATGTGAAACTCCAATGAAAAACTCTTTTTTCATTATTTCACTCTACCATGGTCATGGGCTTAAGGACTTGATCTTTCGATCATCATAGGACTACTCCTCTCATCTATCAAGGTTGATAGATTCCATCTTGGTGCGACCTAGTTCCTACAATGAATATACTACAGCCAACATACACCTCAGGATTTTGAATGGCTAGAAGATTGAGTTATGGTGTAGTCAAACTATAACATACTCAAGGTGAACTGTCGATGCACCTCAGGTCAAAGAATTAGACACACAACTGCAGCATTGAGCTAGTCATCGATGAGAAGGTAGATTTTCTTATGACTGCTCGATATGGTCACGCTCAGTACTCTCATTCTCAACGAATACCTGTACTCTCACTCCAGTATCTCCACACCGTAGACTCAAGACATATCTACCCTGAGGAAGCAATCGTACACCAACCTTCCGGATCGATCACCATCCTCGTGATGATCCTATGGTCAGGAGCTGTTTATGAGTTAGTTATGTAAATTCATTCCTTAAATTTTTAACTCTTGACATTCCTACTAACTCAAAGGATGTATCACAGACACAATGTATACAATGTGATAGAAGAATAACCCATTTATTGATTTATAGTCAAAATTATAAATTTATCCTTAGATTTGTACAGAAATGTGTCAGTCAATCTGGCATCTAGGGCACACATCTAACACATCCTATGTATGCTCAATGAAAAGGGTGGTTGATCTCACAACCACTTGTGTGGTGGCACTAATACAAGGATGTAGGTGCTCATTAGAGAATGAATTCACTGAACAGATCTGTAAATGAACATCTGATGGAGCATTATAGCATGTCAATAGATGGTTCTTTAGTGGAAGTGGTGCATGTGATCTTTTGATCTGAGATCACCATGGTACCTTATGTATATGGACCCTTACTTTGATTTATTCCTTAGCACACCACTTTGAAATGAGTATGGGATATTCTGGGTATGGCAAAGTGTGCATAGAGGTTATGTGTAGTCAATAAAGAATCGATCACTCCTTGTAGGAGGAGAGAACATCCTATGTGATCTTATAGGATGATGACTCTGAGAGTCTCTGGCCAGAGCAGAGATGAACAGTAGAAATAATTTCTACTGATTCATCAATCGAGTCATCATCATTGGATCGAGATACAATGGTTAGGTATTTGGGTTTGACATATTTTCATACCTATGGCTTTTTCAGGATGTTGTGTGATCGAAGGATTGAATTGTATGATAACTCATCATAGAAGAGTAATTTTGATATTTCTATCAAATTTCAAATCTTTTGGATAGTGATGACACATTGCGAGATGTTAATTTTAACTTGTAGACTTCTCAAAATTAAAAGAGTTTAATTCGAGAATCAATTAGGAAGAGTCCTAGTTGATTGGGACTCTCGAGCTGACCTAATCTAATCGGATTAAGATTACGTCGAGAATTTTGGTCCACTGCTGGCTAGATTTGGAACCCAATGGATCACACACAATAAAAATTTGATCTTGATCCAATCAATTTGAATTTATTATAAATTCAATGGGTTAATTGAATTACTAATATATGAATTAGTTCAAGTTCCTAATTGGGTTCAGTGCAAATGTATTTGTGCTAACCTAGACTTGTTGCCTTGACCTAATGTAATTAGGTTTGAACCATCTAGTTTATTAGTTGGTTTTATATGATTTTGTGGAAGTGTTCCACATGGAATCAACCTCCTCCATGTCAAACCACATGCATAATAATGGGTGGCATCATATTTATTTTGGGAATTAAGAAGGTGAGTCCTTCTTTCTTACTCCTTTCAAAATTCTTACATGTTCCACTCATTCCTTAAATTTGTGCACCATCTGATGGTGCCTTGGGATGTGGGACATGGAAGAGGAAGTGGAGTCCTTCTCTTAGTAGGAACTCCATGGCAAAATAAGTATTGGACGTTCGATTATTTGGCGATGAATTGGAAGAGTCCTATTCACTTTAAACTCTTCATTCCTTCCATTTATTTCCATGCGTTTGTTTTAATTCATCGTGTCATCAGATGACTCTTGGAATTATGGGAATAGGAGAGAAGGAAGAGTTTTTCTCTAGCAAGGAAACCACATGCCAAAAATATTTTGGACGCCCCTCTTTGTGCGTTGAATTTTTGGTAGAGTCTTTAATGGCATGGACTCATAGTTTCATGCCTTCTCACCTTATCCCACACGTCAAGAGTTGGTGTATTAATTTTTTTCATATAGAGGAAGAGTCTTTCTATTGGTTAACCTCTTTAGTTTCTGTTGGTGCAAAAATCCACTTGCGCCGGAGAAGCTGGAGTCGAGGAAGTCGCGGTCGCCGTCGGGACCTGCAAAGGAAGTCTAAACTGGAGGTGGGGTTGCTCCGGCAAGACCCTCCGACGCTCAAGTCAGTTCTCTGCCTCAACAAGAATGGAGTGCTCGAATGGAGAATTTAGCAGAGTTTTTAGATGAAAGATGAGAGCTTATTGAATAACGTATCTGGAGCCCCCTTTTATAGGTGGAGGGGGCGGTAGCCTGACAGCGACATCTGTAACCGTCTGGCAGCGAACTGCCCAGGGTCAGGCGGAGTTTGTTGCAGAGAGTAGTGGGGTGGACCCGTGGCAATCATCGGGGTGTGCCACGTGGGGCCTGTCGTGGGAAGTGGAGCGGCGTCCGCTGTTGTGAATCATCTGGGGGTGGTGGAATCGCACAGGATCCGCCGCAGGGAGTGGAGCAGAATCATGGCCGTTAATACAGCCTGTCAGGGAGTAATGGGGTCGCGTAGGGTCCGCCGCAGGGAGTGGAGCAGAATCATGGCCGTTAATACAGCCTGTCAGGGAGTAATGGGGTCGCGTAGGGTCCGCCGCAGGGAGTGGAGCAGTGTTGTCCGTTATTATGGCTTGCCTGGGAGTGCAGATCTGTCGGCTAAAGTTCGGCAGCGATCGGAGCTGAGGACAAAGCCCGACTCCCGTAGGAGTTCGGGTGGAGTCTACTTGCGGTTGAAGTTGTCGGTGGAGTCCGGATCCCATAGGAGTCCGGACGAAGTCTGTCTGCAGCCGTTGGTGTCGAGGATGAAGTCCGGCTCCCGTAGGAGTCCGGGCGGAGTCTTCCTGCAATTAAAGTCAAAGGCGAAGTCCGGCTCCCGCAGGAGTCCGGACAAGGCTTACCGACAGTTGATGTTGAGGACGGAGCCTGGCTCCCGTAGGAGTTCGGGCGGAGTCTACTTGCGGTTGAAGTTGTCGGTGGGGTCTGGCTCCCGTAGGAGTCCGGACGAAGTCTATCTGCAGCCGTTGGTGTCGAGGACGAAGCCCGGCTCCCGTAGGAGTCCGGGCGGAGTCTTCCTCGCGGTTGGAGTTGTCGGCGGAGTCCGGCTCCCGTAGGAGTCCGGACGAAGTCTGTCTGCAGCCGTTGGTGTCGAGGATGAAGCCCAGCTTTCGTAGGAGTCCGAGTGGAGTCTTCCTGCAATTAAAGTCAAAGGCGGAGTCCGGCTCCTGTAGGAGTCCGGACGAAGTCTGTCTGCAGCCGTTGGTGTAGAGGATGAAGCCTGGCTCCCGTAGGAGTCCGGGCGGAGTCTTCCTGCAATTAAAGTCAAAGGCGGAGTCCGACTCCCGTAGGAGTCCGGACGAAGTCTGTCTGCAGCCGTTGGTGTCGAGGATGAAGCCCGGCTCCCGTAGGAGTCCGGGCGGAGTCTTCCTGCAATTAAAGTCAAAGGCGAAGTCCAGCTCCCGTAGGAGTCCGGACGAAGTCTGTCTGCAGCCGTTGGTGTTGAGGACGAAGCCCGACTCCCGTAGGAGTCCGAGCGGAGTCTTCCTGTAATTAAAGTCAAAGGCAAAGTTCGGCTCCCGTAGGAGTCCGGACAAGGCTTACCGGTAGTTGATGCTGAGGATGGAGTCCGGCTCTCGTAGGAGTCCGGGCGGAGTCCCCCTTGAGGTTGGAGCTGTGGACAGAGCCCATCTCCTGTGGGAGTTCGGGCGGAGTCCTTCTTCAGTTGAAGTTGGCGACGTAGCCCGGCTCCTGTAGGGGTCCGGGCTGAGCTCGCAAGGGCTAATCCCGCTGAGAACTTCGGCCGTGGGTATTTTGTACCCAACACTAGTCCCCCTACTTTCGAGTTTGAATTACAAATGAAGGAAGTACAGAGAGATGGGCATGGCCAAAGTTGTCCTCTCGAATCCTGCGCATAACCGCCCTTGGATATGTTGGCATTTAACGCGTGCACGTCAGAGTCCTTTTTTCGGTTAAGGCGACCTGAAGAGTCTTTTCGGAACTCCCATTGAAATGCGATCCCAAGCGTCGCACTGTGGAAATTTGCGAACAGTCAATCCTCGATAGCGACGAGTGGGACATGCGGGACACGTGGCATGCACCAGTTGGCCTAGGGACACCCGCCGCCATAACTGCGCTAAGATCCGTTGGCTATTTAAACCCCCTACTCTTCCTTTGGGGCTTCATCCTGCCGAGAGGACGGCACCTTTCTTTCGTCTGAGAGCCTAGCTACTCAGCCACCTCCTCCGCATCGGTCATTGCCGTCTTCAGCCCCTCGATCCTTCTCTAAGGGGTTCCTACGTCATGTCCTCCACCCCGGAGGCCATCCTCGAAGGGATGTCTAGGGCTTGGAGGAAGGCGAGGAGGAGAACAGCGGCCGGTGAGTTCTCCGATCATCAAGTGGCCGCTGAGGATCTCCGTCATTTCAAAGGGGGCTCAAGGAAGAATTCCTTCAACAACAGGGGTTTAATAACAGGGGCCGCCGGTAAAGGTATTCTGCCCGAGAATTTTGGAGTAGCAAGGCGGGGTGATACCGGTCAAGAGGACAGAGCTGTCGTCACAAGCTGTGGTGGGATCCTTGATGCCGTCGGGGCCGAGGGACCAGAAGCGATCGGCGTCGATGGTGGGGCAGTAAAATTTATTGCGGGAACGGTGGAAGTAGCGCATGCCGACCTTGCCGGAGCATTTTGGATGGTGGCTACCATGGAGTATTCGCATATCTCTGGCGCCACCGTTGCCCCCAGGGTGACTCCGGTTCTTCTTGAAACAGGTCTTCGTCGTCGCTGCCGTTGCCCTTACCGCCCCCGAGAATCTATCCCATCCTTTTCCCCTTGAGGTTGGGACTTCAGAGGTGGGGCGAAGCAAGGCGGGGCGAAAGCCGATAGGCCCGCCACACGCACTGGACATGAAATGGGAAGAGAAGTTTGCAGCTTGAAGCGGCCTCCGGTGTATTCTTTCCCAAACCGTGTTCGCGAGACTTGCAATGATGTATATTTTTTTTCCTGGCCCATCGGGTCTTGTAACGTACATCTTGTTAGTTGAAAAATGAAAAGGAGATTTGGTTACCTCGTCCGCATCTTGCATCGAATAGTTGTCTGTCGAATTTCTTTATTCTTCTTTCTTCTCTCTTCCTCCTCTTCTTTTTTCTCCTTTTTTCTTTTTCTCTTTTTTTTTTTTTTTTTTTTTTACGGCATCCTAAGGTCATTGGTGGTCCCTTTTATTTGTATTGGATTGCCATTTGCCGAGCTCCTTTTCAATTTTTACGCCGTTCGAATGTACCCGGTTGCTATTGCACCAACCCATCTTTTCCGTCAATGGCAGCAGGCTCGCCCGGGGCCATTCAGGCTTGGGGTCCCTCTTAGGGTTTGAGTCCGGGGGTCTGAGCTTCTGTCACCCTAAGTAAGTTATCCTATTTTGCGTCGAAAGCTTCCTTGAAAGCTGGGACTCCCATCGGGAGTTCCAATCCTCGCTGTGACAGGGTTTTCTGTACCTCGGGCGCTGTTTATTTTTCAATCGTCGCTGTTGCGATCCATTTCCTTCCTTTTTCGCTTGGAGTTTTTCTCCACTGAAGCCGAGATGAAGTTCAGCTCCCGTGGGAGTCTGGACGAAGAACACTAGCTGTTGAAGTTGGTGACGAAGTCCGGCTCCCGTAGGAGTCCGGACGGAGAATCTCTCTTGAAGTTGGAGTTGTGGGTGGAGCCCAGCTCCCATAGGAGTCCGGGCGGAGTCCTCCTGCAATTAAAGTTAGGTGTGAAGTCCGGCTCCCGTAGGAGTCCGGACGGATCTTACTGGCGGTTGAAGTTGGCGACGGAGCCCGGCTCCCGTAGAGGGCCTTTGACTTTGCTCAAGTTAGGGCGAGGTTCTCCTTCTGTCCCTAACAGGGCTGTGGGGGCACATATGGGCGTTGTAGGGCCTCTCCCCCTATCCGATCTAAATGAAACCGGGCCTTTGACTTTGCTCAAGTTAGGGCGAGGTTCTCCTCCTGTCCCTAACAGGACTGTGGGGGCACATATGGGCGTTGTAGGGCCTCTCCCCCATCCGGTCTAAATGGAACCGGGCCTTTGACTTTGCTCAAGTTAGGGCGAGATTCTCCTCCTGTCCCTAACAAGGCTGTGGGGGCACATATGGACGTTGTAGGGCCTCTCCCCCCATCCGATCTAAATGGAACCAGGCCTTCGACTTTGCTCGAGTTAGGGTGAGGTTCTCCTCCTGTCCCTAACAGGGCTGTGGGGGCACATATGGGCGTTGTAGGGCCTCTCCTCCCATCCGGTCTAAATGGAACCGGGCCTTCGACTTTGTCGGGATGACGTTTCCCTTCCGTTTCTGACACAGTTTGTGCGAATTGTTCAAAGACATACAGGTATGCAACTTTCAATTAAAATGAAATTATTGGTAGTACACCCGTAAGTTTTTCGAGTTCCATGATTGCGGAAGGTCGGCTCCTCCGAGTTCTTTAAGATAATAAGTTTCCGGTCGGACTACTTCTTTGACTTCATATGGTCCTTCCCAGTTTGGGACGAGTTTCCCCCGGTCCTGAGGTTGCGAGACAGCAGCTCGTCGAAGCACTAGATCTCCTGCTTTAAAGGCTTTGTTCTTGACTCGAGCGTTGTAATATCGAGCAACCTTCTGTCTGTAGGCTGCCATCCGAACCTGAGCTATCTTCCATCTTTCTTCCAGTAGGTCGAGGTTGGCTCTAAGACCTTGCAAACTTTGATGTTCGTCGAATGCCACGACTCGTGCTGACGGGAGTTTAAGCTCGATGGGGATGACGGCTTCCGTACCGAAGGCTAAAGCGAAAGGGGTCTCTCCCGTGGGTAGCCTCTGAGTAGTTCGATACGCTCACAATACATGATAAAGTTCGTCCGCCCAAGTTCCCTTCGCTTTTTCAAGCCTTGTCTTAATCCCCTGCAAAAGGGTTCTGTTGGTCACCTCAGCTTCGCCGTTCGCCTGGGGATGGGCTACTGATGTGAAGTTGTGGGAGATGTTTAGATCTTCACAGAATTCGACGAATTTAGCTCCCGCAAATTGTCGTCCATTATCAGTGATTAGGGTTCTAGGCAGACCGAACCTGCACACGATCGACTTCCAGACGAAATCTTGCACTTTCGCTTCTGTGATTTTCGCTAGTGGTTCGGCTTCAACCCATTTGGTGAAGTAGTCGATCGCTACAAGGAAGAACTTCCTTTGTCCAGATGCCATGGGAAAGGGGCCAAGGATATCCATCCCCCATTGTGCAAAAGGCCATGGGGCACTCAAGGGTGTGAGTTCGGTGGTGGGCTGTCTCTGGATGTTGGCGTATCTCTGGCATCGATCATACTTTTTGACATATTCAAGCGAATCACGATGCATCGTTGGCCAGTAATATCCCTGGTGGAGCAGCTTGTGGGATAAAGATCTAGCCCCCAAATGGTTTCCGCAAATCTCCTCATGTACTTCCCACAAGGCGTAGTTAGCTTCCGAGGGCCGGAGGCATTTTAAGAGGGGCAAGGAGTATGATCTTTTGTACAATTTGCCCTCATAAAGGATGTATCGGGAGGCTTGATTTTGGAGCTTCCGAGCCTCCTTCGCATCCTGGGAGAGAACTCCATCTCTGAGATAGGTTATTAGCGGGTCGACCCAGCTGGGCTCGTGGTCGATCTCCATTATGGATCGCGATTCTTCTATACTCGGATGTTTTAGAACTTCAAAAAGGATGCCTTTGGGCAATTCGGCCGGAGCCGATGTCGCCAGCTTGGAGAGAAGATCAGCTCTGGTATTCTCCAGCCTTGGAATCTGTCTAATGTTGAAGCTGCTGAAGGCGGGGGTGAGCTCCTTTACCTTCTCAAGGTATCTGGCCATACTGTCCTCCCGCACTTCGTAACTCCCGCTGACTTGTCCCACCACTAGTTGGGAGTCGCTGTGTACCCAGAGTTGACCTATTCCCAGCTCTTTGGTGATCCTTAGTCCTGCGATCAGAGCTTCATATTCCGCTCTATTGTTTGTTGCGGAAAACTCGAAATGCAGGGCATACTCCGCGATGACCCCCTCTGGACTGACCAAGATCAGGCCTGCGCCTGCGCCCGACATATTGGAAGATCCGTCCACATAGAGGGTCCAAAAGCGATCGGAGGGATTGGCCTCTTCGTTGGGGGAGTTCGGTTGAGACTTCAGGTCGTCAACTTTGCTTTGCTCAGGTTCGGCCTCCTCTGGGATGGTGCACTCTACTATGAAATCTGCCAGTATTTGGGCCTTTACTGCTGGTCTAGGTCTGTAGTTGATGTCGAATTTTGTGAGCTCGATCGCCCATTTTGCCATTCTTCCGGAGGTGTCAGCCCGGTGCAAAACCGCCTTGATCGGTTGATCGGTGAGTAGCGTCACGGTGTGCCCTTGAAAGTAGGGTCGGAGCCTCCGAGCTGCAACCAACAGGGTGTAGGTCAGTTTTTCTAATTTGGTGTACCTGATCTCGGCATCCCTCAGTGTGCGGCTAATGTAGTAGACTGATCGCTGGATTTTCGTTTCTTCTTTGACAAGGACGGCCGCGAGGGCCATGGGAGAGACCGCTAGGTATAAAAATAGTTCCTCCCCAGGTTCAGGCTTTGCCAACAGCGGGGGTGAGCTAAGGTAGCTTCTTAACTCTTCGAACGCCTGTTGGCACTCAGAGGTCCAACAGAAGTTCCTCGGCTGCTTGAGGGTTTGAAAGAAGGGCAAGCATCGTTCGGCCGACCTCGCAACGAAGCGATTAAGAGCCGCTATCCTCCCTGTGAGGCGCTGAACCTCTTTGATCGACTTTGGGGCGGTCATCTCCTGGATGGCGCAAATTTTCTTCGGATTGGCCTCAATCCCGCGCCCTGATACCATGAAGCCCAGGAACTTTCCTGAGGTTACTCCGAAAGTGTATTTAGTTGGATTCAGCTTCATTCTATACTTTCGGAGAGCGTCAAAGGTCTCCTCGAGGTCGGCGACATGATTTCTGGAAGACTTGCTTTTTACGAGCATATCGTCCACGTAGATCTCCATGTTTCGGTCGATCTGCTCTTTGAAGATTTTGTTCACCAACCGTTGGTAGGTTGCGCCCGCATTCTTGAGGCTGAAAGGCATGACCCTGTAACAGTAAAGGCCGCGATTAGTGATAAAAGCTATCTTTTCTTCATCTTCCGATGCCATTCTAATTTGATTATAGCCGGAGAACGCGTCCATAAAGGTGAGGAGCTCATGGCCTGAGGTCGCGTCCACCAGTTGGTCGATTCTGAGAAGGGGGTAGCTGTCCTTTGGACAAGCCTTATTCAGCTTTTTGAAGTCTATGCACATCCTCCACTTGCCGTTTGCTTTTTTGACCAGAACAACATTGGAAATCCAATCAGGATAATTGACTTTCTTAATGAATCCGGCCTTGAGGAGCTTATCCACTTCCTCGGCTATCGCCTTCTGCCTCTCCGGGGCATGACTCCGGATTTTTTCTTTCGTCGGTCGATGCTTTGGATTGACGGCCAGATGATGCTCCATGACTTCCGTGTCAATCCCTGGCATGTCTGCTGGAACCCAAGCGAAAACGTCTGCATTCCTTCATAGAAAATCAATAAGACGCGTCCGCACCTCCTCCCCCAGGTTGGAGCCAATTAGCGCCACATGCTCCGCGTTCCCATCATTCAAAGGGATTGGTATCAGATCTTCGATTGGGCCGCCCCTTTCTTCGGTGAGGTCATCGTGAGCATCTAGTCCATCGACGGGATAGAGGTCAGCCTGATCGCTTCTTTGCAAGGCGATGTTGTAGCAGTGTCTGGCCAGGGCTTGGTCTCCCCGGACCTCTCTGATCCCCTGGTTGGTGGGGAACTTCAACTTCAAATGGTAGGTCGAAACGACAGCTCGGAGAGCATTGAGGTCGGGTCAGCCAAGGATTGCATTGTAGGCGGATGGCGCCTTCACCACCAAGAAATTCACCAGAGCCCTGGATTGCTTTGGATATTGACCCGCGGCCACAGTCAAAGCTATCATTCCTTCCGTCGGAACGGCGTCACCGGTAAACCCTACCAGGGGGGAGCAAATCGGCCTCAGATGACCACCAAGAGCGGACATTCTTGAAAAGGCATCGAAGAACAAGATGTCGGCCGAACTTCCATTGTCGACGAGAATGCGACGGATGTCGTAATTTGCTATATTCAAAGAAACTATGACGGCATCGTTATGAGGGAATTGGACTCCTTGGGTGTCTTCTTCGGTAAAGGTTATGGGTTCTTCAACCTTTTGCCGCTTGGGGGATACAGCCGAAATGGTGTTGACGGAATCTGATAGAGGCCAATCGTCCGGCCACTCCTTGTCGATGACCATAGTCGGAGGTAGTTGTGCGAATGCCTCGCGAGAAGGCATCAGATGAGGAAAGGAGGAGTGGGTGCCGGAGAAAACCATCGGAGGCGGCTCCGTTGAGCGCTCCTTTAAGAACAAGGGTACTGCGAAGACACAGACCCTTCCTCTAGCGCCAATCCTGTTGGTGCAAAAATCCGCTTGCGCCGAAGAAGCTGGAGTCGAGGAAGTCGCGGTCGCCGTCGGGACCTGCAAAGGAAGTCTAAATCGAAGGTGGGGTTGCTCCGGCAAGATCCTCCGACGCTCAAGTCAGTTCTCTGCCTCAACAAGAATGGAGTGCTCGAACGAAGAATTTAGCAGAGTTTTTAGATGAAAGATGAGAGCTTATTGAATAACGTATCTGGAGCTCCCTTTTATAGGTGGAGGGGGCGGTAGCCTGACAGCGACATCTGTAACCGTCTGGCAGCGGACTGCCCAGGATCAGGCGGAGTTTGTTGCAGAGAGTAGTGGGGTGGACCCGTGGCAATCATCGGGGTGTGCCACATGGGGCCTGCCGCGGAAAGTGGAGCGGCGTCCGCTATCGTGAATCATCTGGGGGTGGTGGAATCACACAGGATCCGCCGCAGGGAGTGGAGCAGAATCATGGCCGTTAATACAGCCTGTCAGGGAGTAATGGGGTCGCGTAGGGTCCGCCGCAGGGAGTGGAGCAGAATCATGGCCGTTAATATAGCCTGTCAGGGAGTAATAGGGTCGCGTAGGGTCCGCCGCAGGGAGTGGAGCAGTGTTGTCCGTTATTGTGGCCTGCCTGGGAGTGCAGATCCGTCGGCTAAAGTTCGACAGCGGTCGGAGCTGAGGATGGAGCCCGGCTCCCGTAGGAGTTTGGGCGGAGTCTACTTGCGGTTGAAGTTGTCGGTGGAGTCCAGCTTCCGTAGGAGTCCGGACGAAGTCTGTCTGCAGCCGTTGGTGTCGAGGACGAAGCCCAGCTCCCATAGGAGTCCGGGCGGAGTCTTCCTGCAATTAAAGTCAAAGGCGAAGTCTAGCTTCCGCAGGAGTCCGGACAAGGCTTACCGGCAGTTGATGTTGAGGACGGAGCCTGGCTCCCGTAGGAGTTCGGGCGGAGTCTACTTGCGGTTGAAGTTGTCGGTGGGGTCCGGCTCCCATAGGAGTCCGGACGAAGTCTATCTGCAGCCGTTGGTGTCGAGGATGAAGCCCGGCTCCCGTAGGAGTCCGGGTGGAGTCTTCCTCACGGTTGGAGTTGTCAGTGGAGTCTGGCTCCCGTAGGAGTCCGGACGAAGTCTGTCTGCAGCCGTTGGTGTCGAGGACGAAGCCCGGCTCCCGTAGGAGTCCGGGCGGAGTATTCCTGCAATTAAAGTCAAAGGGGGAGTCCAGCTCCCGTAGGAGTCCGGACGATGTCTGTCTGCAGCCGTTGGTGTCGAGGACGAAGCCCGGCTCCCGTAGGAGTCCGGGCGGAGTCTTCCTGCAATTAAAGTCAAAGGCGGAGTCCGGATCCCGTAGGAGTCCGGACGAAGTCTGTCTGCAGCCGTTGGTGTCGAGGACGAAGCCCGGCTTCCGTAGGAGTCCGGGTGGAGTCTTCCTGCAATTAAAGTCAAAGGCGGAGTCCGGCTCCCGTAGGAGTCCGGACGAAGTCTGTTTGCAGCCGTTGGTGTCGAGGATGAAGCCCGGCTCCCGTAGGAGTCCGGGCGGAGTCTTCCTGCAATTAAAGTCAAAGGCAAAGTCCGGCTCCTGTAGGAGTCCGGACAAGGCTTATCGACAGTTGATGCTGAGGATGGAGCCCGGCTCCCGTAGGAGTCCGGGCAGAGTCCCCCTTGAGGTTGGAGCTGTGGACAGAGCCCATCTCCCGTGGGAGTTCGGGCGGAGTCCTTCTTCAGTTGAAGTTGGCGACGTAGCCCGGCTCCTGTAGGGGTCCGGGCTGAGCTCGCAAGGGCTAATCCCACTGAGAACTTCGGCCGTGGGTATTTTGTACCCAACACTTTCCGTGCAAACTCTTTGGATTACATAAAAAAATTAATTGGAGCATGTAATAGTTAAGGGATGCTAAGAGTTGGCGTCCCATAGAGTCGCCCCATGTTTACTATTTAAAGGGGGTGCCACAACCAAATTGAATGTGCAATTTTTGGTTGAGGATGGGCATGGAAATAAGAGAAAAAAATGGAAAAAAATTGAAAAAAAGATAAGAAAAAGGAGGGAGATAAAATGGAAAGGAAGGGAGAAGAAAATTGGAAAGCATGTGATGTTTGTCCAAAAATCAGTTTGTTCAAGTGTTAAACATCTGATTTATTTTTGTGTGATATGATACTTTGGAAAAGGGTTTCTAGAGTGGTACTAGCAGCGGTCATGACAGCATACAAGTGATGGTGCAATGAGTTCTTGCGAAGGACGGTCGGCAGCGTACTTGCGAAGAAGGCTACAACACCATATCAAGTTGGGAAGGGCCTTGATCAGTCTTGTGTGGATCATCGTTGGAGGACTTCTGCTTTGAAGTCTCATGGAGATCTCAAAATCATTAGTTCTTGATCTTCATGGTGGTATATGACTTTTGATCTTCTTCTAATATGCATGTTATTTGTGATTTGATTGAAATCATCAAGGGGTTCCTAGGGTTTTGTGTTTCGGTGGTCTTGTTTAAATGTTAAACTTTATTTTCAAATATTGAATGTATGTTAAAATTTTTGAAATCTATATTCTATTGCATCATTGGAATCCAACAATTGAAGGTAATTTGCTTCTTCAATTTTCATGAGGATCTGCGCACATGGAGCGGAGAGCGGGGTGTAAGAGTATACCCATGACTGAGAGTTTTTGGCTTCGAACTTTGTCGGTGGGGTGGAGCATCCTTGTCAGTTTGGGCCTTGCTGGGTCCCTCTAAGGTTCCACTCCTCTTCTGTTTCTTTTGGCCTTTTCCTTCAGTTTGGTGCCAATCAGTTGTGCCTTTGACGGTGCGTATATACTTCGTGTGTGCTCAAGCAGTTCAGAATAAGACCTGGAGAACTTAATATTTAGGGAGTATGTGAACTTGAAGTTCTGAAGTCCCCTTTTCATGGTTGATATGGCCATTGATTCGTTGAAATGGTGGACTTCTAATATGGTGTCATTGAAGCATGCCACATAGTCCCTCAATGATTCCCTTTCTCACTACTTGATGGAGAAGAGATTGTTGAAATTTTGTGGCATTCTTCTATTGGTGCTGAAGTGCACCACAAATAATTGTTCAAATTGCTTGGAAGATCGAATGCTTCTTGGTTGAACTCTGGAGTACCAAACTCGAGCAGTATTTTTGAGAATAGCTGGAAAAGCCAAATGGAGGAGGACATCCAAAGCCCCCTAAATCAGTATGAGAGCTTTGTAGCTCTCCAGATGATCAAGTGGGTCTGTAGAGCCATCATAAGGCTATTAGATGTATGCCCTAGAAGTCAATTAGGTCGACACATATAATCTTTTTAAGGACATAGTTTATAATCTTGACTTATTAATGAAATAAAATTTAGATTATTTATTGATTCATATTATATAATATGTCTATGAATCGTCTAATGAATTAATAAGATGATGATACATATTTTCAAGAATTGAGAATTTAAGACATGTGTCATTGATGGTTAATTCATAAACAACTTTCGATCATAGGATCATCATGGAGACAGTGATTGATCTAGATAGGTGGTGCATGGATCGCTTCTTTATGGGTAGATGAGTCTTGAATCTACAGTATAGAAATATTAAGCGAGAATGTAGGTGCTTGTTAGAGAATAAGGGTGCCGAGTGTGACTCACATGAGTAATCACTTGGATATCTACCTTCTCATCATGACATACTCGATGCTATAGTTGTGTGAATAGTTTTTTAACTTACGGTATCTAGACTATTCATAATGAGATTGCTGTAGTTTAACTATACCGTAACTCGATCTCCTAGTCATATGAAATCTTGAGGTGTATGTTGGCTGTAATAGGTTCATTGTAGAAATAGGATGTGCACCTATATGGGATCTATCGATCCTGATAGCAAGGGAAAAGTCTTATGAGGATCATGAAACTAAATTCAAAAACCCATGGCTATGGCAAGTGTAAATGATGAAAAGAAGTTTTCATAAGTTTCACTAAGAACTCAGATTGATTGAATCTTATATATGACAAGATCAGGTTGACGAGTTATTCATAATCTTAGTCTTATCAAGACTCATCATGATAGAAGAGTCGGATCATACGGCAACTGCATCTAGAAGATCATCTATTCAGTTCTACTGGATTACCACTATATATTGTTAGATGTCTCTAATGGATTGTAGGATCAATTGAGAATTATTCAGATGATCAATAATCCTCAAATTGGCTGAATTGAAAAGGGTTTCGATCTATTGAAAGGAGTTTCAATGATATTATTGATAGAGATTATAATATATCCTACTTTCAGATAGAATTTAACCTATGGATCACATACAAAGAAAATTGATCTAGGATTGAGCAATTGGATTCATATGATTTAATTGTGTTAAGGATTTAAAAAATCTTATTGGATTTAGGAATACTATGCTAGCACATGGTTAAACCCAATTTTTTTTTAGACTTGAATTCTTATGAGATAGATATTGGATCAAGTCAATTATATATAATATGGATAGTCAAGAGTTGATTTTCCATCATAAATAAAGGTGGAAGAAATTGGGCTCGCGCCCAATTGGATTGGATCCATGGGGTGCCAACTATTGGCGCCCCCTTGACCTTATGCGGCAAGGAATAGGAGAGGAAGATGGGACGCATGCCCCATTTGGTTTAGATGCCAATTAGAGCAAGTAGGAGGCACCTAAGAGTCCTAGTGTGAGTTGGTTTTGGATTCCTTATGAGATAAGGATGTGATTTGATCAAAATCCTAAACCAAGTAGGACTCCTTTTGGCTTATAAAAAGGCCTTGAGATGAGATCTCAAAACCCTAAGCTACCAAGCCCCACACCTCCTCTTTCTCTTTGGTTTTCACATCCTCTCCTTCTCCTCTCTTCCTCATGCCTCCATGCCCACAGGTGGGGCATCCTTGGTCTCCACACCCAAGAGTTGGACATCCTCTTTTCTACACGCCAAAGGTTGGTGCCATATCAAGAGAGAAGGTGTTCTTTCTTCTTCTTCTTCCATCTTCGTTAGGGTGGCTTGCTAGTTTGTTGGAAAAGAAATAAAGAAAGACAATCATAGATCATTTTTGTGGATACCTGTAGAGATCGGATGCTTGTGCGGCTCAAAAAAAATCAAAGAGATATCCATGATCATTGAATCATGATGAATACCTACCGCACAAAGATGAAGATGAGATCTTCATATTTTTACTTTTCTAAATTTTTATTTGCTACATATAGATCTTAAGAACATGATAGGGATGATCTCATGAAATGACATCTAGAAGTTGGATGTTAAATAAATTTGTTTCTACTATATGTATAAAAGTTTTTGTTGTTCTAGCATGCATGCTGTCCTAGTTTTTCTTGAAGGAACCAGATCTAGGGTTTTAGGATTAGATCTTGAAATTTTTTCAAGATCAGGCAGTGGAAGACTAAAATAAATCAAAATTTATCTTATAAAATTAAAGAATCCCAAGATCTAAGATCCTATTACATGATTATTATATGGCATTAAATCAAAAATTAAAATATGAAGAGCAAGAACTACATGTTGATCATATCAACATGTTTCTATACTACATCTAATGTATGTAAAATATAATAGATCAGATCTATTACCTTGCAAGTTAGACATTCTAACTTTACTGATCCAGACTTGAGGATGATATTGCAAGCCGCACATGCATCCGACCTCTAGGAGTCATCCACACGAGTCCACGAATCATGATCAGAAGTCCTGATTCAGGAAATCAGCACAGTATGCTAGTACTGTGCTGATCCTTCTTCGATGGTCGATCAGATACCTCCTTCTTCTTGATTTGGACTCTTCTAAGGATGAGAAGTAGGAGAAGAAATTTTAGATGAGACACTCTCAGAAAACTTACAGATGGAGGAAGGAAAGAGATGAACCCAGCAACTCTAGAAGAAGACCCTCTTCTTCTTCTCTTTGCTCTAACCCAAACACCTAGTTTTGTGTCTATTAGATCTCTACGCCCTAAGACTCTTTCTCCTTGATTTTTGGACACCCTAAAGGTCTCTCAATGCTCTTTAATTCACAAAAATTTCATGAAGAAATTTATTTTAAATAGAGAGATATGAAGAGTCCTTATCTAGGTCAAATACCTAGTCAAGGATTATCCAAACAAGGCAAGACAAGGGGCGCCCAACTCTTGGGCATCCCCTCCTTCTTTTTCTACCATGGATCACCAGCAAATGGTGCATATTATGTTCCATAAAAGCTATAAAAATCTCAAAAAAAAATTTGGATAAAATCAATGCCATAAAGAAAGAGTTTTGGTTTCCTAAAACTCTATCTCATAGAATTTGAAATCTAAACTAATTCCTACTTTGACTTGATCCACAACCACATTCCATGTAAGAGAGAAAGAGAGAAATATTTTGGGCATGTGTGAAGACCTGGGAGAGAGGTTTTGTCACACAACATAAGAGAGAGTGGGTGTGGGATAAGAGAGAGTGGACGTGGGGGGCTAAGGTGGCGCAAGGTGGAATCCTAATCTTACTAGGATTCAATTTATGACTTGTTCAAAATTGGTTTCTCAAACCAAATCAAACTAAAACCAAATAAACTTAATTAAAATAGATCTTAATCTAATTAAGAGCCTAATTTAATTAGACTAAATTAGATTTAAATCTGATTTAATTTTCTAATCAAATTAGAAATTAGGTTGATCCAAGTCCTAATTGAACTAGGACTAGTTTTTCTTTGCACTTGGCTTATCCAATAAACTAATTGGACTTGATCCAATCAAGTCCAAACTAAATTTACTTAAATTATATTTAATTAGACTTAATCTCAGCCCATTGACTTAATCAAATTAAGCCAATTAGCAATCGAATTGCTAATCGATCCTCCTGCAACACTTGCACTAGGTTAAATGTCAATCGTATTGATCGTTTAACCCTAGAACGATTCTTAATCGTTGATCAACCATCTAATCAAATCATGAATTCTAATGTGTGTGACCTTATAGGTCCGAACCTAAGTCAGTAGTACAGAAATAAATTTTTATATTAATCAAAATGATCATCTAGCAATGGTACTCGATGGTCGGATAGGTCAAATGTATAGAATAACATCCTTAGAACCCATGCGGATATAGTTTTCATATAATTCATCCCCTTGATCAAAATACTCATAGGATACCTCAGAGTTCAACTGTCAACTCTGATTAGGTTGTCCATATTATATTTCAAAATATCAAATCCATCTGATGGATTATCTTGGCCAAGGTTTTGCTAAATTGAAATACAGTGACTCATTCTTCTCCAACTCTTGGAGTGGTCAATCCCATCTTGATCACACTCTGACTTTGCAAGTACTTGACTATGTCCAAAAGCCTTCCGTCACTGAATTAGAAATTCAATTAGTCCAGTACCAAAGCACAATGAGTTGCTTGCAAGTCACTGAGGCGATCTCAGATCTAAGGGACACTTATACCTATATCCCATCAGAGACATTCTCGATAGTAGAATACTCTGAAGTTGGTCACATTCAATGATGATGTACCCTTATATCTTATCTGTATGCCATACCAGTGTCTCCACACTCCTTGGTTAAGAGGATAACCAACCCATATGGCTACAGTGACCTATGCTCGATAGAAGCTGTCATTCTTATTAACAGCCTATCATTTGGTCGTGAACAGTTTTAAGGACTAATCGATAAATCTTCTCTTTATCGAACCTAAATAGTCCTAAGGACTTCATCACAACAACGGAGTTCATTAGAAGATGAAAACTTATGATGAAAATACCAAAAATATATTTTATTTATTAACAAATCAATTACAATACAAGATTGCTCAACCATCAACAGGTTGACGATTGGTTTTTGGAACATATTTTCAATATTTCTTTCAATTGGTATCAGAGCATAGGTTGTATGATCATATTCTTAAATCTAAAATTTAGATTAGATTTGAATTATTTTATTTATGATTAGATCTTTATTTCAGATTAGATCTAAAAATTAGTATTTATCAATTATATATTAAATTTAGATGAGACTAAATTTTTTATTTTCAAATAAACATAATTGTTAGATTAGATCTAAATTTTTATTTAATTTGATTCTGATTTTTTGTGCTTTGATCTGATATTTAGATTAGATCTACACTATTAGATCAAAAATATTAATGCAAAATCAAAAATTATAATTGATAAATAAAAGATTAATCAAAGTTTATCCTGATATAGGTTGTCCTAGCATAATAAAAGTTATGTTGAAAGATTATCGTAGGATGATAAAAGATGAAATCCTAAATTATGTATCTAAAATTTAGATTGGATCTAAAATTTTAGATTAGAGATCTAATTGATAAATTTAGATTAGTCTAAGTTCATCCTGATATAAGGTTGCGCTGACATAAAATTAGTTATGCTG
>NC_025996.2:69858829-69910951 GCF_000442705.2 Elaeis guineensis
ACTATTTGTCTTTGGCACTGATGGATGGTCCATTCATAATAAGGCTATAGGAACCTATTTATTTAGAAACTAGTAGATCATTGTTTATCAGAAATATTATTTAATCTCTATGTTATTGTAACATAGATTTGAAATTAATATTAAGAGTAAAAGTTACTCTCCTTCTAATAAATTTTATGCTATGGTCTTATGTTTCTATCACTCAAAAATATTCTTCATGTTGATGAAAATAAGAAATAAATATGTGATAGTCACATATCTCAGGACAACAAAGTAATAAGTCTTGAATATATGGATGTTCGAAGATTAATAATATCTCGATCCAGAGATAGACACTTTCATATGTGATATGATGTGTTTCTAAAATGCTTCACCATATTATTATCTCATTTTAGGGATATGTCTTAGAAATTACTATATGAATTAGATACTGTAAAAATCTGTTATGAGCACTCCATATGAGATATGGAAAAGAAAGACACAGGTTGCCCGCTTATGTGAAAAGTATTGATGTACATAAGTTTGTGCTAGAACAGATATTTATAAGTATATAGATTATCTTAAAAGAATAGTATGTGATACTATTTCTATCATCTTACTTGAAAAAAGGTATTTTGTCATTAGATATGCAACTTTTTAGAAAAAAAAAATTCTAAAAGGGAACAGTGGGAGGATAATTGAACTTAAAAAGTTCAAGACTTGTAAACTATCCTATCTAACCTGTAGAGTGTCTACAAGTTAATCCTCAACCTGATGTGCCCAGTGATGAGGCACGACCATGACACATAGCTCCTTACCGAAAAATCAATTCAAATGTGTAATGTACCACTCAAATATGGGTTTGTCATTGTGAATGGTAGTATACCATACATCATTATGAATGATGTTTATCTTGACCTATTTTGGAGTTAGTCATGAGTGTGACTCTGATAATTGGCTTGAAACCATGCCATCTGAAATTAACTCCCTGACATCAACCAAGTCTGGACTATGGTTGAAGCACCTATGGATATGACCCAACAGGTTGCTGTTAGGAAATGTCTATTCGGATTTTTACTATTGCCACATTTTATCTAGAGAAGTTGTCTCTAGTGGGAGGGCAAATGCATTTATGGATCAAGAGAAATTGAGGAGAGGTACTTCTATTTTTTGATGGATAGTCAAATATTTGACCTATCAATATAGATGAACATATGTGTGTGCAAGAAGATAGGTGAGAGTTCCACTAATTTTTGGTTATGGTATGTGTATACATATAGTATATTTGGATGATGAGCTCGATATTGCACTCGGTCAATGGTTGTTTATCACAGAATATTTTTCATGGAATAGACTTGGGGTTGAGCATCCAATATACTTGACATCTATAGGGATAGATGTTAGTGGATGCAGGGCTTGTCCCAGTCTAGGTACATGAATTTATGTTGAAAGGGTTCAACGTGAATGGGTGTAGGAGTTTACTTACATATATTCAATGTACAAGCTGATAAGATTTATGTCTTGTGCATAATATTGATTCAGGCAGATCCATGAAAGGATCTTTTTGAAAACTATGAAAAGATTCTCAAAGTACTTGAGAGTACTAGAAGTAGTAAATTGGAAGAGTTTCAAGCAGCAAACTGTGTTGACTCAGTTAATTATTGGCTAGTGAAGATTGCTAAGGAAAGTTGCCTGATGAAGGGTTCATCATTAGTTGGGTGTCGTCTCCTGGTACCCATGCACATCCTAGGCACTTTCATCTCATTTGTGATATGATCATAAAATGAGTTAATATTAAGAACATCATAATGGATCGGTTCACTAAGCCATACATTGCCGTAGTGTAATGCTATTCTGATTGTATGGGCATTAGGTACATGGGCGATTGATTTAGTGTAAGTGGGAGATTGAAAGAATAGTGCCTTACAGCCAATCGTATGGAGATGTGATAGGATATTTCTTCATTATCTTCCTGCTCATTAGTATGATATTAGTTATTTTATTTATATGAGGTATTATATTTTATCATTTACTGCATCATATTTTTATTATTATAAAATCCATAGATTAGGGCAATGATTAGGGCCATGATGAGATTATGCTATGAGATCTAAATCTTGATAGTCTCAATCTAGAATATTTTAATCATTGAATCATTGAGTCGGAGATCGATGATTCGATAAGATTGGTATATTTGAAGGAAAAACTACTTTTTCCTTTGTAGGATCTTCCAGATTTCATCAAATCTGAGATGGAATAATTTAAAAATTTTATCCTATCTATTTTAGATCTAATGTCTGTTAGATCTAATTTTATTATTTGATATTTAAAAATCTAAAATTAAATCTAAAAGTATGAGAAGTATAGACATACCTCAAGGATAATCTGATTACCCTGTAGATGATCTAGCACAGTCCGAGGTTCTGATGTAGCCACGCAAGTGCCTAGCCTCTACCAGTATCCACTTGGGCAGGACCTGAAATATCTTCTCCTCACAAATCTACGCTCCAAAAATTAGATCTCTATCTGATTTGAAAGTGCTTCAGAACTCCTTCTGAAGTTGGAGCAGCAGCCTGTCGAAGATGTCCTGCAGCCTTCCTTTCCAGGCATCACCATGCCTTTTTCTTGCACCAGATGAACGTCCAACTCCTTGGACATGAAGAGGGAGATAGGAGAGTAGGGAGGATATGAGAAGAAGAGAGGGGCAGCAGCTATTGGTTTTTGCATAAAACAACTTCAGCCTAAACCCTAGGCGCAGAAGGGTTTATATACACCCTGTATGCTGCACAGTGCCACATCATTCAACCAATCAAAAAATTCTAATAAATTTAAAAAATTTTGATTGGTTGCTTGATATCATTTGATCACATCAGATAAGAACCCAAGCCTCTATCTCAAAGTTGGCACCAACACTGGATAAGGACAAAGAGAGGTTGGCGCCAAAGAGTCCAATCTATCAAGACTCTCCAACCTTATCCACTTGGGCGCCCACTTAATCCAATTGGGCTCGTGCCATAATCTGATTATGGCCCCAATTTGATGTGGTTTGGCTCCATAAAAATCCTCCAATAAGCTCTTACCAAGTGGCCTTCAATTTAAGACCATATGTCAACTTTTGACAAATGTCCTAAAATGAAATTGGCAGGTGATAGGAATTAGCAGGTGCTTGTCTTAAATTCATCTCATGAATTAAGACAAGCCTTTTCTGAGCTGGACAAACTTCATTTAGACTGAGAGAAATCTTTCAAGATTCTTGGATGAGTCAAATCATATTTGGCTCAGTAGAGACAGAAAAGATTACACAAGAGAAAGTTAGGCTCAATCATGTGCTAGCAGATTTCTTGAATCTAATTGGATCTTATCCAAATCAATTGGGTTAGCCCAATTGATGACATCCAGATCCTAACCCTTGTTTGTGTGATCCAGTTAGGTTTAATTCTGTATGTAATGAGACATGTCATGATCTCATCATCGAAACTTCTTTCGATGGACCAGAACTCTTCTGATTCAGACAATTAGAATGATCGATCATCAAGATCATTCTAATTGCTCCCAAAATCATCAGTGACACCTAGCAGTATATGGTGGCAACCCATCAGAACTAAAGATGAACCTCTCGATGCAGCTACCTGTGTGATTGATTCCTTATCATGAGTCCCGACTGAATTAGGTTAAGGTGAACTCGTCAAACCCAAATCAGTCATATAAATCAATCGATCGATCCGAGTCCGATGTGAAACCCCAATGAAAAACTCTTTTTCCATTATTTCACTCTGCCATGGCCATGGGCTTAAGGACTCGATCTTTGATCATCATAGGACTACTCCTCTCATCTATCGAGGTTGATAGATCCCATCTTGGTGCGATCTAGTTCCTACAATAAATATGCTACAGCCAACATACACCTCAGAGTTTCGAATGGCTAGGAGATCGAGTTATGGTGTAGTCAAACTATAACACACTCAAGGTGAACTGTCGATGCACCTCAGGTCAAAGAACTAGACACACAACTGCAGCATCGAGCTAGTCATCGACGAGAAGGTAGACTTCCTTATGACTGCTCGATATGGTCACGCTCAGTACTCTCGTTCTCAATGAATACCTGTACTCTCGCTCGGTGTTTCACATTATAGACTCAAGAACATCTATCCTAAGAAGCGATCGTACACCAACTTTCCAGATCGATCACCATCCTCGTGATGATTCTATGGTCAGGAGCTGTTTATGAGTTAGTTATGTAAATTCATGCCTTAAATTTTCAACTCTTGAAAATATGAATTGACATTCTACTAACTCAAAGGATGTATCACAGACACAATATACACAATGTGATAGAAGAATAACCCATTTATTGATTTATAGTCAAAATTATAAATTTGCCCTTAGATTTGTACAGGAATGTGTCAGCCAATCTGGCATCTAGGGCACACATCTAACAAACTCCCACTTGACCTAATGCAATTGGCTACATATCTAAGTCCATCTTCTCAAGGTGGGCTTCGATCTTTTGTTGGCCTAATGGCTTTATCAGTGGTCTGCCACATTGTCTGTGGAGTCGACTCTCTTGACCTCGACATAACCCTTTTGAGGTAATCACAGATCAAATGAAATCACCGCTCGATGTGCTTGGACTTCTGGTGAGACTTGGCTCCTTAGCTAGGGCTATGGCGCCATTATTATCATAGTAAAGAGGTATGGCATCCGATGAGTCACTCCAAGCTCTGCGGCAAACTTCTTGTAAGATAATACCTCCTTCGTAGCTTCGATGCAGCAATGTACTCTGCCTCCATGGTGGAATCAGCAATCACCGTCTGCTTGGAACTCTTCCAGCTGACTGCACCACCATTGCAAATGAACAGACTCCCAGATGTCGACTTTCGATCATCTATATCAGATATAAAGTCTGAGTCTGTATATCTCTGAATCTGGAGTTCTCCATTCCCAAAGACTAGAAATATATCCTTAGTCCTTCTCAAGTACTTAAGGATACATTTCACAGAAGTCCAGTGCTCTTCGTCTGGATTCGACTGATATCTGCTTGTGACACTCACAGCATGGGCTATATCAGGTCGTGTACATAGCATGCATACATGATGCTCCTATTACCGAAGCATAAGGGATCTTGCTCATGCGTTCAATCTCCTCAGGTGTGCTAGGGCACATTTCTTGGAGAGATGAAGGTACTAAACCTCTTTTGGAGTTTTTCATGCTAAACCTTTTTAGCACCTCCTCTATATACATCTTCTGTGAAAGTCCGAGCATCCTATTTGGTCTATCTCTATAGACCTTAATACCCGTATAAAGGATGCCTCTCTTAGATCTTTCATAGAAAACTCCTTAGACAACCATACTTTGATTGAGGTCAACATGGGAATGTCATTCCCAATTAAGAGGATGTCATCTACATACAATACGAAGAAGAAAACCGCTCTCCCACTGACCTTTTTAAAGGCACATGGTTCCTCCTCGTTCTTGATGAAACTAAATATTTTGATCACATCATTGAAATGAGTATTTCAGCTCCGAGATGCTTACTTAAGTCCATAAATGGACTTTTACAGCTTGCAGACCTTGTGATCATCATCATTGGATGTGAAACCAAGTGGCTGTTCTATATAGATATCTTCCTCAAGATGTTCATTTAAGAACGTCATTTTCACGTCCATCTGCCATATTTCATAATCGAAATAGGCTGCAACAGCAAGCAATGTACGGATGGATTTTAGCATGACTACGGGCGAGAGGGTATCCTGATAGTCAATGCCTTCACGCTGACTATAACTTTTCGCTACGAGCCTACTCTTGAATGTCTCCACATTCCTATCTGCACCTATCTTTCTCTTGAAGATCCATTTACACCCAATAGATACAATACCTTCAGGTGGATCTACCAAGGTCCAGACTTGATTTGAGTGCATTGAGTCAATTTTTGATCTCATTGCCTCTAACCATTTCTCGAAGTCGATATCTGATAGCGTCTTGTCATAGGTCTTGGGATCATCACCATGAACCCCATTTTCTGTGAAGAATATTTCCTCTACATCCTCTTGTATGATACCTAAGTACCTTTCAGGAGGATAAAAAATCCTAGTCGATCTATGAGGTGGAAGAGGTTGTATTAGGACTGGTTCTGATTGATTTGGTTCCTCAGGTTCTTTAGCTCGTTGCTCTTGGAAGACATTCTCCTTAAGCTTAATTATTCTTCCGATGCCACCATTTTGAATAAACTATTTTTCAAGAAAAATAGCATTTCGACTCACAATCATATTGTGGTCTTTCAAAATATAAAAATAGTATCCTAATGACTCTTTAGGATATCCTATGAATCGAGCTCTAAAAGATCTGAACTCTAACTTGTCCGTCTGCTGTCTCTTGACATGAGCCAGACAATCCCAAATTCTGAGATGATTCAGACTTGGCTTCTTACCATGCCATATCTCATATTGTATGGTAGGAATGGTTTTAGAGGAAATTCTATTCAATACATAAATTATTGTCATGAGACAATGTCCCCAAAAAAATTCAGGGAGGTCCATGAAGCTCATCATGGAACGGACCATATCTAATAGGGTCTGATTTCTCCATTCTGAAATCCCATTGAGTTGAGGCGTTCCAGGTGGAGTCCATTGAGAGACTATACCATTATCCTTAAGATAGTCTAGAAACTTCCGACTAAGGTATTCACCTCCTCGATCTGATCGAAGAACCTTAATGGGCTTTTCTGTTTGTTTTTCACCTCATGTTTGAATTCTTTGAACCTTTCAAAAGCTTCAGACTTGTGTTTCATTAGAAATACATATCCATACCTAGACATATCATCGATAAAGATAATGAAGTAGACATAGTTGCCTCTAGCCGGCACATCAAATGGGCCACACACATCCATATGTACTAGGGCAAGTAGGTCTGTGGCCCTTTCCCATGTCCCACAAAAGGAAACTTGGTTATTTTGCCTTGGAGGCATGATTCACAAACTGGATATGATTCGAAAGTCAACGGACTCAATGGCCTGAATTTCTCTAATTTGTTAACCCTGTCTTTCGCTATATGACCTAGCCTTAGGTGCCACAGATACCTATTATTTAAACTATCTCTAGGCCTTTTAATTCCTATGACATTCACATTTTGCTCGATATTAAATACAGATACATCAACATGTAACTGATAGAGACCGTTAATGACAAAATCATTTGCAACTTTATTATTTTCATAAAAAATATTACAATGGTCCTTATAAAAGCTAATCACATAGCCTTCTTGTGCTAAACATGAAACAGAAATCAAATTCCTGCTCGCTGCAGGTACATAATAACAGTCTTTTAAAACTAAATTTAATCCTAATGATAATCGCAGAGGGTAGATTTTCACGGCCACAGCAGCAACTCTTGCTCCATTTTCGATGCATAGGATCATCTCCCCATCCCTCAGCCTCCTGCTCTCCTCAAGATCCTGCATAGAAGTGCACAAATGAGCACTAGAACCAGAGTCAAACACCCAACTGGATGCAGAAGAAATTGTAAGGTTAGATTCTAAAATGAGCATACCTCCAGAAGGACCATCCTTCTTATTCTTTAGGGTGGCCAGGTACTGAGGACAGTTCTGCTTCCAATGGCCATTTGATTAGCAGTGAAAATATTTTTCCTTATCAGCAGCCTTCTTCTTCTGTTCTGTCTTCTTCTTCTTGCCATCCATCTTCTGCTTCTTCGCAGACTTCTTTTTCTTTCCAAAAGACTTTCTCTTGAAAGAAGTCCACTCCATAGTAAGAATTGAGTCTTTTGAATCCTTCATAGAAACTCAGCCATAACCAGCATGTTCATTAACTCGACCAATATACGCATCTTATGCATATGGAAGTTCATGATGAACTGACCATATGCATCGGACAAGGACTGAAGGATCACATCAATCTGAAAATCCTTGTCTAAGATGATACTGAGTTTTTCAAGCTCCTCAAGGTCCTTGATCATTGTCAAACAATGATCTTGAATTGACTGCCCATCACGCATCTTGGCCTTAAAAAGTCTTTGACAGACTTGATACTTGGCTGCGCGACTCTGTTCACCAAATAACTCTTGCAGGTGAGCCAACATTTGGTAGATAGTCAAAATATTCTCATGCTGGCGTTGCAAGTCATCAGACATTGCACCCAACACGTAGTACCTTGCTTTGTTATCATCATCCATCCACTTTTTCAAAGATGCTCTCTGTTTAGCAGTCGGACGGCTGGCATGGCAGGTGGGTCCTGATCCAAGACATGAGTCAATTTTTTGAAACCTAAAATAATTCTGTAGTTCCTCAACAGTCTTTAAAATTGGGTCCAGTCAATCTGTGGGTGTCTAGTATTTTGGTCAGGGGGTTGGAGGTAGACATGTTTCTTTTAGAAAGTTGAAAGTTTCTAGTTAGATTTTGTAATCAAACTTAACCAATTTATTTAGGAGTTTCATTTTTAAATAAATTATGCTCCCACTATTTTCTCAGATCCCTACACTCCCTTGGTAGAGATGTGAAAATCTCCGTGATCAGTGATTTCTAGTGGATGGTGCGATCTCACCAACTGGCTCATCACCTCACCTAACAGTTATTAGTGATGGATCAACCGATGAGTGGACAACTCTTATCCAATGATTCTCTAATCATGGTGCATTCAAAACTTGATCTCTAATTCATGAAGCTCACCGTGTCTGAAATATTTTTTCAATCCTTAGTTAAGTCAGACCCACCATTTGCATGAACTAGATTCCTGATTGGATCCCTCACCGTATCCGAAATATTGAGCCCAACCCATCCTCTAATTCGTAGCATCCAATGCCTAATGGACATGGTTGCATCTTCCTGGTGCAACTGAGTCACTGTAACCAGTCGAGAACAATCAACTCCGAAAAGGGCCCGCACATCCACAATGGTGGAAGACCTAGACTTAATATTTTTTTAGGGAGATTTGATTTAGGTCTCATTAAACTTGACTTGATATAGTCATAACAATTATGACTAACCTAGTGGCATGGGTCATCTTGAATTGTTAGCCACCTCAAATCAGAATTGAGTCGACACATATGGCCAGATAAGTGAGATCGATGGAAGGGATATATCATTAACTCGACAAAAATGCATTCGAGTCGAGTAGCTTCCAATTAAAAATCAGTCGGTCGTATCTGCCCAACTTACCTTAGACACCAAATTATCGAACCATAACTAATTGGGTTAGCCTACAATCCAGACTCTAACCACTGAGCCAAATTAGGTCTTAACTTGATCGAGTCACATCTAAATATGATTCGATCTTGACCTAGACTTAATCCCATTAGGCTGGTAAATTATTATCTTTTATGATCCCACCTAACCAACTCTTGATTCGATTTAATCAACCGCTAGACCTAATTGAGCTACCCAAGTCCGAATCTAATTTTATGAAAATATCTTCGATCTGAAATTTTCAATTTTAGACCAAATTGATTTCATAAACTTAATTCATTAATTAAGTTTGGGTTCATAAAGAAAACATATAAAATAAATCCTAGGATTTCAGGATCTAGGATTTTACAGAAAAGTAAGTTTTGATTTCTGATTAAGGATGAATGCACGGTACCCCTACACGTCATAAGAACACCCCATTGAATGAGAAGAGAGAGTCTTAAAACCCTACTTTGTTCTTATGATTGGACGGCCATGAGGAATACCTTAATCAAAAATATAAATTTAACTACAAAACTAGTTAGATGTAAATTTACATATCTCATATACAATTTAAGATCTAATTAATACATGCTTTACATACATCTCATGTATCAAAAATTGATCTAATTAATATACTTTCAAATCTGATACATCACATGTAATATCTAAAAAATAAAATTTAAATTGAACTATTCAAAATTAAATCTATTCTAGACAAGTTACTGGAACAATTCTACAACCAGTCTAGGCATGCAACAGATCAATTTTATGAAAAAATTAAAATTTTATTTTTTATTTTTTGATCTGATTATAATACTTATAATATCAAAAAAATAAAGAATAATTAAATTTAATTCATATTTTAATCTCATTAAAATATAAAACTTAAGACTGTTCATGGATTCAACTAATCCTAGTCTAGTCATGCATCTCATGCATGTTAGATCTTATTAGATTTAATTTTAAATATTTTGATTTCAGATCTTATCATATCTGATATGATATCTGAAATCTTTTAAATATTAAATAAATAAATATAAAAAAATTAGATCTAAATTAGATCTAAAATAGAGCCAAAAACCTGGCTCTGATACCAGTTGACGGAAAAACCACCTTTTTCTTTTATAGGATCTTCCAGATTTCATCAAATCAGGGGCAGAATAATTTAAAAATTTTATCCTATACTGTTTCAGATCTAATATTTGTTAGATTTAATTTTATTATTTGATATTTAAAAATCTAAAATTAAATCTAAAAGTATGAGAAGTATAGACATACCTCAAGGGTAATCCGATTACCCTGTAGATGATCTCAGTACAGCCTGAGATTCTGATGTAGCCACATAAGTGCCTGGCCTCTACCGATATCTACTCAGGCAAAACCTGGAACTCCTTCTGAAGTTGGAGCAGCAGCCTATCGAAGATGTCCTACAGCCTTCCTGTTCCAGGCATCACCACACCTTTTTCTTGCACCAGATTCATGTCCAACTCCTTGGACATGAAGAGGGGAGATAGGAGAGCAAGGAGGACATGGAGAAGAAGGGAGGGGGCAGCAGCTATTAGGTTTTTTGCATAAAACAACTTCAGCCTAAAATCCCAGGCATAGAAGGGTTTATATAGACCCTGTATGCTGTGCAGTGCCACATCATTCAACCAATCAAAAAATTCTAATAAATTTTGAAAAAATTTTGATTGGTTGCTTGATGTCATCTGATCACATTAGATAAGAATCCAAGCCTCTATCTCAAAGTTGGCACCAACACTGGATAAGGACAAAGAGAGGTTGGCGCCAAAGAGTCCAATCTTATCAAGACTCTCCAACCTTATCCACTTGGGGCACCCACTTAATCCAATTGGACTCGTGCCATAATCTGATTATGGCACCCAATTTGATGTGGTTTGGCTCCATAAAAATCTTCCAATAAGCTCTTGCCAAGTGGCCTTCAATTTAAGACCCATATGTCAACTTTTGATAAATATCCTAAAATGAAATTGGTAGGTGACAGGAATAAGCAGGTGCTTGTCTTAAATTCATCTCATGAATTAAGATAAGCCTTTTCTGAGCTAGATAAGCTTCATTTAGACTGAGAGATACCTTCTCAAGGTTCTCTGGATGAGTCAAATCATATTTGGCTAAGTAGAGACAGAAAAGATTATACAAGAAGAAAGTTAGGCTCAATCATGTGCTAACATGATTTCCTTGAACCTAATTGGATCTTATCCAAATCAATTGGGTTAGCCCAATTGATGACATCTAGACCCTAATCCTTATTTGTGTGATCCAGTTAGGTTCAATTCCATATGGTAATGAGACATGTCATGATCTCATCATCAAAACTCCTTTCAATGGACCAGAACTCTTCTAATTTAGACAATTAGAATGATCGATCATCAAGATCATTCTAATTGCTCCCAAAATCCATCAGTGACACCTAGCAGTATATGGTGGCAACCCATCAGAACTAAAGACAAACCTCTCGGTGCAGTTACCTATGTGATTGAGTTCCTCTATCATGAGTCCCGACTGAATTAGGGTTAAGGTGAACTCGTCAAACCCAACATCAGTCATATGAATCAATCGATCGATCCGAGTCCGATGTGAAACCCCAATGAAAAACTTTTTTTCTATTATTTACTCTACCATGGCCATGGGCTTAAGGACTCGATCTTTCGATCATCATAGGACTACTCCTCTCATCTATCAAGATTGATAGATCCCATCTTGGTGCGACCTAGTTCCTACAATGAATATACTACAGCCAACATACACCTCAGAATTTTGAATGGCTAGAAGATCGAGTTATGGTGTAGTCAAACTATAACATATTCAAGGTGAACTGTCGATGCACCTCAGGTCAAAGAACTAGACACACAACTGCAGCATTGAGCTAGTCATCAATGAGAAGGTAGATTTTCTTATGACTGCTCGATATGGTCACGCTCAGTACTCTCGTTCTCAATGAATATCTGTACTCTCACTCCAGTGTCTCCACACCGTAGACTCAAGACATATCTACCTTAAGAAAGTGATCGTACACCAACCTTCCGGATCGATCACCATCTTCGTGATGATCCTAAGGTCAGGAGCTGTTTATGAGTTAGTTATGTAAATTTATGCCTTAAATTTTTAACTCTTGAAAATATGAATTGACATTCCTACTAACTCAAAGGATGTATCACAGACACAATGTACACAATGTGATAGAAGAATAACCCATTTATTGATTTATAGTCAAAATTATAAATTTATCCTTAGATTTGTACAGAAATGTGTCAGTCAATCTGGCATCTAGGGCACACATCTAACACATCCTATGTATGCTCAATGAAGAGGGTGGTTGATCTCACAACCACTTATGTGGTGGCACTAATACAAGGATGTAGGTGCTCATTAGAGAATGAATTCACTGAACAGACCTGTAAAAGAACATCTGATGGAGCGTTATAGCATGTCAATAGATGGTTCTTTAGTGAAAGTGGTGCATGTGATCTTTTGATCTGAGATCACCATGGTACCTTATGTATATGGACCCTTACTTTGATTTATTCTTTAGCACACCACTTTGAAATGAGTGTGGGATATTCTAGGTATGGCAAAGTGTGCATAGAGGTTATGTGTGGTCAATAAAGAATCGATCACTCCTTGTAGGAGGAGAGAACATCCTATGTGATCTTATAGGATGATGACTCTGAGAGTCTCTAGCCAGAGCAAAGATGAACAGTAGAAATAATTTCTACTGATTCATCAATCGAGTCATCATCATTAGATCGAGATACATATGGTTAGGTATTTGAGTTTGACATATTTTCATACCTATGGCTTTTTCAGGATGTTGTGTGATCGAAGGATTGAATTGTACGATAACTCATCACAGAAGAGTAATTTTGATATTTCTATCAAATTTCAAATCTTTTGGATAGTGATGACACATTGCGAGACGTTAATTTTGACTTGTAGACTTCTCAAAATTAAAAGAGTTTAATTCGAGAATCAATTAGGAAGAGTCCTAGTTGATTGGGACTCTCGAGCCGACCTAATCTAATCGGATTAGGATTACGTCGAGAATTTTGATCCACTGCTGGCTAGATTTGGAACCCAATGGATCACACACAATAAAAATTTGATCTTGATCCAATCAATTTGAATTTATTATAAATTCAATGGGTTAATTGAATTGCTAATATATGAATTAGTTCAAGTTCCCAATTGGGTTCAGTGCAAATGTATTTGTGCTAACCTAGACTTGTTGCCTTGACCTAATGTAATTAGGTTTGAACCATCTAGTTTATTAGTTGGTTTTATATGATTTTGTGGAAGTGTTCCACATGGAATCAACCTCCTCCATGTCAAACCACATGCATAATAATGGGTGGCATCATATTTATTTTGGGAATTAAGAAGGTGAGTCCTTCTTTCTTACTCCTTTCAAAATTCTTACATGTTCCACTCATTCCTTAAATTTGTGCACCATCTGATGGTGCCTTGGGATGTGGGACATGGAAGAGGAAGTGGAGTCCTTCTCTTAGTAGGAACTCCATGGCAAAATAAATATTGGACATCCCATTATTTGGCGATGAATTGGAAGAGTCCTATTCACTTTAAACTCTTCATTCCTTCCATTTATTTCCATGCATTTGTTTTAATTCATCGTGTCATCAGATGACTCTTGGAATTATGCGAATAGGAGAGAAGGAAGAGTTTTTCTCTGGCAAGGAAACCACATGCCAAAAATATTTTGGACGCCCCTCTTTGTGCGTTGAATTTTTGGTAGAGTCTTTAATGGCATGGACTCTTAGTTTCATGCCTTCTCTCCTTATCCCACACGTCAAGAGTTGGTGTATTAATTTTTTTCAGATAGAGAAAGAGACTTTCTATTGGTTAACCTCTTTAGTTTCCATGCAAACTCTTTGGATTACATAAAAAAATTAATTGGAGCATGTAATAGTTAAGGGATGCTAAGAGTTGGCGTCCCAAAGAGTCGCCCCATGTTTACTATTTAAAGGGGGTGCCACAACCAAATTGAATGTGCAATTTTTGGTTGAGGATGGGCATGGAAATAAGAGAAAATAATGGAAAAAAATTAAAAAAAAGATAAGAAAAAGGAGGGAGATAAAATGGAAAGGAAGGGAGAAGAAAATTGGAAAGCATGTGATGTTTGTCCAAAAATTAGTTTGTTCAAGTGTTAAACATCTGATTTATTTTTGTGTGATATGATACTTTGGAAAAGAGTTTCTAGAGTGGTACTAACAGAGGTCATGACGGCATACAAGTGATGGTGCAATGAGTTCTTGCGAAGGACGGTCGGCAGCGTACTTGAGAAGAAGGCTACAACACCATATCAAGTTGGGAAGGGCCTTGATCAATCTCATGTGGATCATCGTTGGAGGACTTCTACTTTAAAGTCTCATGGAGATCTCAAAATTATCAGTTCTTGATCTTCATGGTGGTATATGACTTTTGATCTTCTCCTGATATGCATGTTATTTGTGATTTGATTGAAATCATCAAGGGGTTCCTAGGGTTTTGTGTTTCGGTGGTCTTGTTTAAATGTTAAACTTTGTTTTCAAATATTGAATGTATGTTAAAATTTTTGAAATCTATATTCTATTGCATCATCAGAATCCAACAATTGGAGGTAATTTGCTTCTTCAATTTTCATGAGGATCTGCGCACATGGAGCGGAGAGCGGGGTGTAAGAGTATACCCATGACTGAGAGTTTTTGGCTTCGAACTTTGTCGGTGGGGTGGAGCATCCTTGTCAGTTTGGGCCTTGCTGGGTCCCTCTAAGGTTCCACTCCTCTTCTGTTTCTTTTGGCCTTTTCCTTCAGTTTGGTGCCAATCAGTTGTGCCTTTGACGGTGCGTATATACTTCTGTGTGTGCTCAAGCAGTTCAGAATAAGACCTGGAGAACTTCGTATTTAGGGAGTATGTGAACTTGAAGTTCTGAAGTCCCCTTTTCATGGTCGATATGGCCATTGATTCGTTGAACTGGTGGACTTCTAATATGGTGTCATTGAAGCATGCCACATAGTCCCTCAATGATTCCCTTTCTCACTACTTGATGGAGAAGAGATTGTTGAAATTTTGTGGCATTCTTCTGTTGGTGCTGAAGTGCACCATAAATAATTGTTCAAATTGCTTGGAAGATCGAATGCTTCTTGGTTGAACTCTGGAGTACCAAACTTGAGCAGTATTTTTGAGAATAGCTGGAAAAGCCAAATGGAGGAGGACATCCAAAGCCCCCTGAATCAGTATGAGAGCTTTGTAGCTCTCCAGATGATCAAGTGGGTCTGTAGAGCCATCATAAGGCTATTAGATGTATGCCCTAGAAGTTAATTAGGTCGACACATATAATCTTTCTAAGGACATAGTTTATAATCTTGACTTATTAATGAAATAAAATTTAGATTATTTATTGATTCATATTATATAATATGTCTATGAATCGTCTAATGAATTAATAAGATGATGATACATATTTTCAAGAATTAAGAATTTAAGACATGTGTCATTGATGGTTAATTCATAAACAACTTCTGACCATAGGATCATCATGGAGACAGTGATTGATCTAGATAGGTTGGTGCATGGATCGCTTCTTTATGGGTAGATGAGTCTTGAATCTACAGTATAGAAATACTAAGCGAGAATGTAGGTGCTTGTTAGAGAATAAGGGTGCCGAGCGTGACTCACATGAGTAATCACTTGGATATCTACCTTCTCATCATGACATACTCGATGCTACAGTTGTGTGAATAGTTTTTTAACTTACGGTATCTAGACTATTCATAATGAGATTGCTGTAGTTTAACTATACCATAACTCGATCTCCTAGTCATATGAAATCTTGAGGTGTATGTTGGCTGTAATAGGTTCATTGTAGAAATAGGATGTGCACCTATATGGGATCTATCGATCCTGATAGCAAGGGAGAAGTCTTATGAGGATCATGAAACTAAATTCGAAAACTCATGGCTATGGCAAGTGCAAATGATGAAAAGAAGTTTTCATAAGTTTCACTAAGAACTCAGATTGATTGAATCTTATATATGACAAGATCAGGTTGACGAGTTATTCATAATCTTAGTCTTGTCAAGACTCATCATGATAGAAGAGTCGGATCATACGGCAACTGCATCTAGAAGATCATCTATTCAGTTCTGCTGGATTACCACTATATATTGTTAGGTGTCACTAATGGATTGTAGGATTAATTGAGAATTATTCAGATGATCAATAATCCTCAAATTGGCTGAATTGAAAAGGGTTTCGATCTATTGAAAGGAGTTTCAATGATATTATTGATAGAGATTATAATATATCCTACTTTCAGATAGAATTTAACCTATGGATCACATACAAAGAAAATTGATCTAGGATTGAGCAATTGGATTCATATGATTTAATTGGGTTAAGGATTTAAAAAATCTTATTGGGTTTAGGAATACTATGCTAGCACATGGTTAAACCCAATTTTTTTTTAGACTTGAATTCTTATGAGATAGATATTGGATCAAGTCAATTATATGTAATATGGACAGTCAAGAGTTGATTTTTCATCATAAATAAAGGTGGAAGAAATTGGGCTCGCGCCCAATTGGATTGGATCCATGGGGTGCCAACTATTGGCGCCCCCTTGACCTTATGCGGCAAGGAATAGGAGAGGAAGATGGGACGCATGCCCCATTTGGTTTAGATGCCAATTAGAGCAAGTAGGAGGCACCTAAGAGTCCTAGTGTGAGTTGGTTTTGGATTCCTTATGAGATAAGGATGTGATTTGATCAAAATCCTAAACCAAGTAGGACTCCTTTTGGCTTATAAAAAGGCCTTGAGATAGATCTCAAAACCCTAAGCTACCAAGCCCCACACCTCCTCTTTCTCTTTGGTTTTCACATCCTCTCCTTCTCCTCTCTTCCTCATGCCTCCATGCCCACAGGTGGGGCATCCTTGGTCTCCACACCCAAGAGTTGGACATCCTCTTTTCTACACGCCAAAGGTTGGTGCCATATCAAGAGAGAAGGTGTTCTTTCTTCTTCTTCTTCCATCTTCGTTAGGGTGGCTTGCTAGTTTGTTGGAAAAGAAATAAAGAAAGACAATATAGATCATTTTCATGGATACCTGTAGAGATCGGATGCTTGTGCGGCTCAAAAAAAATCAAAGAGATATCCATGATCATTGAATCATGATGAATACCTACTGCACAAAGATGAAGATGAGATCTTCATATTTTTACTTTTCTAAATTTTTATTTGCTACATATAGATCTTAAGAACATGATAGGGATGATCTCATGAAATGACATCTAGAAGTTGGATGTTAAATAAATTTTTTTTACTATATGTATAAAAGTTTTTGTTGTTCTAGCATGCATGCTGTCCTAGTTTTTCTTGAAGGAACCAGATCTAGGGTTTTAGGATTAGATCTTGAAATTTTTTCAAGATCAGGCAGTGGAAGACTAAAATAAATCAAAATTTATCTTATAAAATTAAAGAATCCCAAGATCTAAGATCCTATTACATGATTATTATATGGCATTAAATCAAAAATTAAAATATGAAGAGCAAGAACTACATGTTGATCATATCAACATGTTTCTATACTACATCTAATGTATGTAAAATATAATAGATCAGATCTATTACCTTGCAAGTTAGACATTCTAACTTTACTGATCCAGACTTGAGGATGATATTGCAAGCCGCACATGCATCCGACCTCTAGAAGTCATCCACACGAGTCCACGAATCATGATCAGAAGTCCTGATTCAGGAAATCAGCACAGTATGCTAGTACTGTGCTGATCCTTCTTCGATGGTCGATCAGATACCTCCTTCTTCTTGATTTGGACTCTTCTAAGAATGAGAAGTAGGAGAAGAATTTTAGATGAGACACTCTCAGAAAACTTACAGATGGAGGAAGGAAAGAGATGAACCCAGCAACTCTAGAAGAAGACCCTCTTCTTCTTCTCTTTGCTCTAACCCAAACACCTAGTTTTGTGTCTATTAGATCTCTACGCCCTAAGACTCTTTCTCCTTGATTTTTGGACACCCTAAAGGTCTCTCAATGCTCTTTAATTCACAAAAATTTCATGAAGAAATTTATTTTAAATAGAGAGATATGAAGAGTCCTTATCTAGGTCAAATACCTAGTCAAGGATTATCCAAACAAGGCAAGACAAGGGGCGCCCAACTCTTGGGCATCCCCTCCTTCTTTTTCTACCATGGATCACCAGCAAATGGTGCATATTATGTTCCATAAAAGCTATAAAAATCTCAAAAAAAAATTTGGATAAAATCAATGCCATAAAGAAAGAGTTTTGGTTTCCTAAAACTCTATCTCATAGAATTTGAAATCTAAACTAATTCCTACTTTGACTTGATCCACAACCACATTCCATGTAAGAGAGAAAGAGAGAAATATTTTGGGCATGTGTGAAGACCTGGGAGAGAGGGTTTTGTCACACAACATAAGAGAGAGTGGGTGTGGGATAAGAGAGAGTGGACGTGGGGGGCTAAGGTGGCGCAAGGTGGAATCCTAATCTTACTAGGATTCAATTTATGACTTGTTCAAAATTGGTTTCTCAAACCAAATCAAACTAAAACAAATAAACTTAATTAAAATAGATCTTAATCTAATTAAGAGCCTAATTTAATTAGACTAAATTAGATTTAAATCTGATTTAATTTTCTAATCAAATTAGAAATTAGGTTGATCCAAGTCCTAATTGAACTAGGACTAGTTTTTCTTTGCACTTGGCTTATCCAATAAACTAATTGGACTTGATCCAATCAAGTCCAAACTAAATTTACTTAAATTATATTTAATTAGACTTAATCTCAGCCCATTGACTTAATCAAATTAAGCCAATTAGCAATCGAATTGCTAATCGATCCTCCTGCAACACTTGCACTAGGTTAAATGTCAATCGTATTGATCGTTTAACCCTAGAACGATTCTTAATCGTTGATCAACCATCTAATCAAATCATGAATTCTAATGTGTGTGACCTTATAGGTCCGAACCTAAGTCAGTAGTACAGAAATAAATTTTTATATTAATCAAAATGATCATCTAGCAATGGTACTCGATGGTCGGATAGGTCAAATGTATAGAATAACATCCTTAGAACCCATGCGGATATAGTTTTCATATAATTCATCCCCTTGATCAAAATACTCATAGGATACCTCAGAGTTCAACTGTCAACTCTGATTAGGTTGTCCATATTATATTTCAAAATATCAAATCCATCTGATGGATTATCTTGGCCAAGGTTTTGCTAAATTGAAATACAGTGACTCATTCTTCTCCAACTCTTGGAGTGGTCAATCCCATCTTGATCACACTCTGACTTTGCAAGTACTTGACTATGTCCAAAAGCCTTCCGTCACTGAATTAGAAATTCAATTAGTCCAGTACCAAAGCACAATGAGTTGCTTGCAAGTCACTGAGGCGATCTCAGATCTAAGGGACACTTATACCTATATCCCATCAGAGACATTCTCGATAGTAGAATACTCTGAAGTTGGTCACATTCAATGATGATGTACCCTTATATCTTATCTGTATGCCATACCAGTGTCTCCACACTCCTTGGTTAAGAGGATAACCAACCCATATGGGCTACAGTGACCTATGCTCGATAGAAGCTGTCATTCTTATTAACAGCCTATCATTTGGTCGTGAACAGTTTTAAGGACTAATCGATAAATCTTCTCTTTATCGAACCTAAATAGTCCTAAGGACTTCATCACAACAACGGAGTTCATTAGAAGATGAAAACTTATGATGAAAATACCAAAAATATATTTTATTTATTAACAAATCAATTACAATACAAGATTGCTCAACCATCAACAGGTTGACGATTGGTTTTTGGAACATATTTTTCAATATTTCTTTCAATTGGTATCAGAGCATAGGTTGTATGATCATATTCTTAAATCTAAAATTTAGATTAGATTTGAATTATTTTATTTATGATTAGATCTTTATTTCAGATTAGATCTAAAAATTAGTATTTATCAATTATATATTAAATTTAGATGAGACCTAAATTTTTTATTTTCAAATAAACATAATTGTTAGATTAGATCTAAATTTTTATTTAATTTGATTCTGATTTTTTGTGCTTTGATCTGATATTTAGATTAGATCTACACTATTAGATCAAAAATATTAATGCAAAATCAAAAATTATAATTGATAAATAAAAGATTAATCAAAGTTTATCCTGATATAGGTTGTCCTAGCATAATAAAAGTTATGTTGAAAGATTATCGTAGGATGATAAAAGATGAAATCCTAAATTATGTATCTAAAATTTAGATTGGATCTAAAATTTTAGATTAGAGATCTAATTGATAAGCTTTAGATTAGTCTAAGTTCATCCTGATATAAGGTTGTGCTGACATAAAATTAGTTATGCTGAAAGATTGTCCTAGGATGATAAGTGATGAGATCCTTAAATCATAAGTCATCTTTTAAGAAAAGAAAAGACTTAATCAGATTATGAGATAATTGCGATATAGTTTATTGATATATGTAGTAATCAAATTGAGTCACTACAACCCTTAATGTAGGATTGTATCATGAATTTACTTAGATGATTGCAATAGATCAATTTGTCATGAGGAACCAAAAGTCATAGCCAATTTGGATGAGGTTGGCCTATTGGTGTCTAAGACAAGTGCTTTAAAAGATGGTTACTTAATTAGAACCATTACATCGGTAGCAGAGAGCCTCCCACGATCTCCACTTACTTGACCAATTTGGTTGACTAAATCTGATTTGGGGTGCTTAGTGTTTAGTTCACCATGATTGCATTGCGCCATGAGTCTAGTCTTGATGAATCAAGATACGATCTCACTAGTAGATCCAATGTAATTATGGATTTACATGTAATGTAAATAAATAAGTAAACCTAAAGAAGATCTAAATTTAAGCTCCTCACAAATATTAAGTCGAGCGATCTTCCACCGTTGTGGATGTGCGGATCCTTTCAGATGTTGACTATTCTCGACTAGATATAGTGGTTCAGTTGCATCAAGAAAGATGCAATCAGTCTATTGGCATGAGATGCTGTGGGATGAAGATGGAGTTGGGTCCAATAACTATCAGGTAAGGGTTCCAATGATGGCTTCACTTTCATAAGAACGGTGGATCTGACTTAACTAAAGAATGTGGTAAATAACTATCAGGTGAGGCTTCAGGAATTAGAGATCGGTGACCACTGTAATTTGCTTGAGAAGCATTGGATAAAAGTTATCCACTTATTGGTTGACATATCACTAATAACTATTAGATGAGATGATATACCAATTAGTGAGATCACAGTACCCACTTGAAATTCTAATCATGGATGTTTTCATTTCTCCACTCGAGAAGTGTGGGAGTTTCGAGAAAATAGTGAAAGTCAGTTTATTTTTAAAATAAAATTTTTAAAATAAACTAAAAAGTTAATTATAAAATCTAACTAGAACCTTCTTCTCTCTATAGAAAAATAAGGAAGTCAATTACAAAATCTAACTAGAATCTTCTTCTCTGTGTAGGAAAATATCTGCTTCAAATCCTCTTGTCCATATCTTAGAAAACAACCGATCGACTGGACCTAATTACAAGGATTGGCTTAGAAACTTAAAGATAGTCTTGAGTTTTGAAAAGCTAAGCTATGTACTTGATTAGGATCTTCCTGCACTACTAGCTCATCCGACCCCTGATCAAAGGGCTACCCATGGGAAGTGGTTGGACGACGACAATAAGGCATGGTGCTACATGCTGGCTTCTATGTCCAATAAGCTCCAACGCCAGCACGAGGATATGAAAACTGTCAGGAGTATGTTAGTCCACCTACAAGAGTTGTATGGTGAGTAGAGTTGCACAGCTTGCTATGAAGTGTCCAAGAGACTCTTCAAGAAGAAAATATATGATGGGCATTCAGTCCATAAGCATTGTTTGATAATGATTAAGGACTTTGAGGAGATTGAGAAGCTCGAGATGTTCACGGACAAAGAGTTGTAGATTGATTTGATCCTATATACTCTTTCTAATTCATATGGGCAGTTTATTATAAATTACCATATGAATAATATTAAATGCACAAAGACCGAATTGCTCAACATGCTGGTGACTACGGAAGGCACCTTGAAGAATTTAAGGAATACTATTCTAGTTATGGAGCGGACTTATTCTTCTAAAAAAAAATCTATTGAGAAGAAAAAGAAGTCTGTGAATAAGCAGAAGGTAGAGAATAGGCTGAGGAAAGAGGTTCCTAAAAAGAAGGCCGTAGAGAGAGAAAAGTGTTTCAATGGCAAAAACGATGGCCATTAGATGAGGAACTACCCTACTTATCTTGCTAGCCTGAAGAATAAGAAGGATGGCACACCTTCTGAAGGTATGTCTAACCTACTCATTATCGAAACTAGCCTTACAATTTTTCTGCATTTAGTTAAGTTATAGACTCTGGTTCTAGCGCTCATCTATGCACTTCTATGTAGTGTCTTGAGGATAGTAGGAGGCTGAGGGATGGTGATTTGACTTTATAAGTTAAAAATAGAGCAAGAGTTGCTGCTGTGGCTGTGGGGACATACCCTTTGCGACTATCATTAGGATTTAGTTTGATTCTTAAGGACTGTTATTGTGTATCTGCGGCTAGTAGAAATTTAATTTTTATTTCATATTTTGTGTAGGATAACTATGTAATTAGTTTTCATAAGGACTATTATACCATTTATTTTGAAAATAAAATAGTTGAAAGTAGATTCTTAATTAACAATCTCTATTAGTTGCATGTTGATATTTCTGTGAATATAACCAAGCAGAATGTGAATGCCATGGAAATAAATGACCTAGAGATGAAATTAATCTAAAGTATATGTGACACATTAGGCTAGATCATATAGAAGAAGAAAGGATTAACAGATTAGAGAAAGATAGGCTCTCGGGCTTCATTGACTTTCGAGTCTTATTCAGTCTGTATATTCTGCCTTTAAGAAAAAATGACTAAGCTATCCTTTGTGAGATAAGAAAAAAAGATCACTGAGATATTTGTCCTGGTACACACTGTTAGAAATTATTTCCAAAGCCAATTATCAATCTGTTAATGGTTGACTCATTTTGTAATTGTATATAAATTTTCAGTAATAAAGTTATTTGGTTTTTTCATCATAAAATTTTATACATCTTCTATATGAACTCTTGTATTGTAATGAAGTCCTTAAGATTATTTTAAATTGATAAATAAAGATTTATCATTTAGTTTTTAAACTTGTTTGTGACCTAATAATATGCTATTACTAGGATGATAGCAATATCAAGTGTAGGTCATTGTATACCATATAGGTTGGTTATCCTCTTAACCAAGGAGTGTGGAGACACTGATATAGCATGCGAATGAAGTGTAGGAGTACACTTGCACTGAACGTAATCAACTGTGAAGAATTTTGCTATCAAGAGTAGCTCGTGAAGGGTATGGGTATAAGTGTTCCTCCGACCTGAGATCACCATGGTGACTTGAAAGCAACTCACTGTACTTTGATACTGGATTATTTAAATTTTTAATTTAATAATGCTAGATTTTTGAGTACAGTCAAGTACTTATTAAGTCAGTGTGTGAGTTAAGATGGGATTGATCTCTCCGGATTCAGGAGTTAATGCATCACTGTATTTCAATTTAGTAAAATCTTGATCAGGATAATCCATGTGATGGATTGGAAAGATTGAGATATAATGTGGTTAACTATTTCAGGATTGACAGTTAAATTCTAGGTTACCTTAAGCATTAGGATCAAAGAGATGAATTATACAGTAACCATATGCCAGTAGGTTCTTAAATATTGCATTGCAATCATTCAACCTATTTGGACATCGGGTCTATTACTAGATGGTTACTTCAATTAGTTTAAAAAGTTATTCCAGTGCTACTGACTTAGGTTCGAACCTATGGGGTCACACTCAAAAAAATTTCTGTCTGATCAAGTGGCTGATCAATGATTGAGAATCGTTCTAGGATGTAATCGTCAATTCGATTGATGATTAATCTAATGCAAAAGTTGTAGTGAATTAATTCGCTAACAGTTAGTGAATTAAAGGAGGATTGATAAGCAATTAGATTGCTGATTAACTCAATTTGATTGAGAAATGTAATTTGGTTCAAGTCTAATTGAATTGGATTTGAATTTGGTTTGACCCGACTAGGTTATGAGATGATCTAATTGCTAAGGTGATTGATTTCTGATTTGATTAAAAATTGAGCTCGATTAAATTCTGATTTAATCAAGTTTGGATCCTAATTGGATTGGATTCAAGTTATTTAATTAGGTCTAACCTAATTTGATTAGGTTGAAGACTTATTGGATAAAACCTAAGAGTCCAAATCAGCTTAGACTTTTCCCTACTGCCGACCACACTTGTGCGCACACCCACACCTCAACACAAATTCAGATTTGCATGAGAAACTCCACACTAAGAGGTCTTGTGTCACCCACTCTGAGAGCCCTAAGGATGAGATAAGATTTGGTTCAAGTTGAATTTAAATTGGATTTGAATTCAGCATGGAACTTGATCCTTATCTTGGTTCGAATTTGATTTGAACTTGGACTCTATCTCCCTATCTATGCCATTTATAAGAAGCCTTGAGTTTTGTGCAACAAAATAAGAGAGAAAATAGAAAAAAAAGTTTCCAACATGAGGCTAGGATTTTGGGCGTGAGGTCTTGGGTTTGGGTGGCCATCTTGGGCATGTGAGCATAGAGGAGAATCTTCTCCTCTTTGGGGAGATACCTAGATCAAATCTAGGGTTTTTGGTGAGAGCTCCCATCACATGATCCTCCTTGTCCATCTTTGATTCTGAAGGAGTTCGTGAGATCCAAAGAGAGGAGCAGATCAGCCATCTAGCAGGTCTTCGTACGAACTAGCATTCTCGAAGAGATCGATCAACGTAGGACTTCATGTGGACCAACCATAGAGGCCGGATATTCTGTGTGGCTGCGAGCATCCTTTGAGTCTTTGTGATTCAGATGCGGACACCTTCTACCTGTACTCAGGTATCAAGTTCTGAACTTGATCTATATGTAGATGTGATCTACAGATACATGTATGATGCGATCATGCATGCAGATTTTATTTTCAGGTCTTTGTATGTATATATGACATGTTATAGATCCTAGGATAGGTGTTAAGATTAGATCTAAAGCATGTATTGTAGATTAAATTGTTTAATCTCATATTTTTGCTGTATAAAAATTTTAAAAATACATGCTATGCACCTGCTAATTTTTCTTCAGTGGTATTAGAGCCTAGGTTCGGTATAACATGATTATATATGCAAATTAGATCTGATTTTCTATTATTTAGATTAGATCTAAATAATATTTATGCTCATGATCTAATTTTGGTTAGATGTTGTATGATTTAGATTAGATCTAAATTTTATCATATGTGATATGATTAGACTAGATGCTTAGTGGCGTGGTAATCGGATTGAACTTTTTTGGCCGTTTGGTCACAAGAGAAAGTAGGATTTTATGATCTTCTACTTCCATTCTATGGGATCTCTTATGGCATGTACAGGTGCCATTTGTTCATGAACATGAAACACTAAAAGGAAGAAAACTTACTTTTTTGAAAAATCCTAGATTTTTGAAACTATAGGATTGTTGTATGTAATACAATTTTTTAAAAAATAAAATCATCTAATCTATGTAATTAAAATTATTTTAATCATAAAAAATAAAATCTAAAATTATAAAATATTTAGATATGATTTAAAAATTTATTTATGATTAATTTTATTTTGAGTTATACAAAATTTTTAAGTACTGAAACTCTGAAAATCTACTGGTATGTATACTGGGCCGACTCAATTTTGAACTGAGCCAATTCAGTCCCCTAATTTAGTTGACTCAGTGCTAACTGAGCCGACCTAGTTATCACAGGATGAATAGTAATAATTACTATTCATCATTAGTTAGCCAATCAAGTAACAGATTTGGTCGACCCACTGATGTTAGTCGGCTCAGTCCAGGGATGAACCGATCCAATTTCAGAATAATTTTTTTTTGCATAAATTAGTTATAAATTATTTATAAAATTAAAAATTAAAAATATTTCAAATCTAAATAGCAAATTCATGTTAATCTTATACTTAATTGAGAATTAAGTTGAATCAATTAGATCTAGAATTATGAATTAAAGATATAATGACATTCACATAAAATATGAATCTATGGGTTAGGTTGATTAGGTCTTCTTAGTTAGATTTGACCTAAGGTTAGAATCAAATAGACTTAGTAGAGAAATTGATTAAATATAATAAAAAATAAAACTAGATTAAATCAAAATTTCTCTAGAGTCAATACAAAAGTTGTAGTTGGTCAAGTCTATGTCTTTGATTGGACCAAGATGGACCTTAATCGTGGCTTAGTGATTGAGCCCGAATCTTTAGGCAAACCAAATTGAAATTGATGAACCAATTGGTATCTAAAGTAAGTTTGACTGTTTTGATCGATGGTTATTAATTGGGAGCTACTCGCATAGATTGAGTCTATGGCGAGTTAATGACATATCCCTCCCACCGATCTCATTTTTCTAGCCAATGTGATTGATCAGCTTTTGATTTGGTTGCTCATTGATTCGTGCTAACCCATGCTGCATAGATTGATCAGTATGACTGATTTAGATGCTAGGACCAGCTTGAATCTAGTCTTCTTTCATCTGACTTGGTAAAGTCAGTCAGAGGATTATGATTAACCGGTCAACTTTCTTTCTTCTCTTGAATTATGTTAATCAAATCCTCTAAATTATTAGGCCCTAAAAATGATATAGTTATTGAGATAACTATATTATAGCCTCCTATTAAGCTAGGTGATAATAGATCCATTAGTTTGATAATTATTGGAGGCTCAAAGGCCTAGTGCTTATTGGCTATTTGAATTATCATTCATAATATGATGGCTTAGTCAAGTCTCTCTGATGGGTGGTTTGGTTGGCCAACCAAAATCGGGCCTAATCTTTCATTAGTTAAATTCTTGAGAGTAGTCATGTTAATGGTTGGACCTAACTAGAACCTTACAGTAGATGCCAAAGCCTACTAATTAGGTTCCTAGAGGCTACTAATTTATAAAAATAGTGGGAGAACCTTTAGACTAAAGTCCATATTTTTAGGCTTAATAATTTATATACTGATTAGGTTTTGATTTTTCTTTTATGTAGTTATGGCCACCACCTTGTCGCTCGAATCACTGTTGGACAGTGACAAATTGATGGGACCCAATTTTGATTCCTGGTATCGAAAATTGAAAATCATCTTGGAGCATGAGTGATTCTTGTATATGCTGACAGATTCGGCACTGGAGGAGCCTGCTCCGAATGCATATGATATGATTTGAGATACTTATCAGAAGTAGATCAATGATCGCATCATAATGCGTTGCATTATGCGAACTGCGATGAACGACAAATTCAGTTGCAAGTTTGAGGATGCTCAATCGAAGGACATGCTTCAGATGTTGGTACTCCCAATAATGTTGAGCAATATAAAACTAGTTGTGCCATCTTCAATGCTTGAATGAGGGAGGGGGTGTCAATCATTGATCATGTATTGTACATGATCGAACAGATTGAGTGTCTGAGCAAGATCGACTTTTCCTTACATGAATGCCTCGAAAAGATGTGATTCTGTATTTTTTGCCAAAGTCCTATCTACCATTTCTCAGTCATTACAGAATGACGAAGCTTGTAGTCAATTACCATGATTTTTTGAGATTACGGTAGACTTTTGAGAAGGATCACTAGTTCCAGAAGGAGACAGTGAATGTAGTGAGAGGATCCTCAACAGGGCATCATCCTTTTAAGAAAGAAAAGAAGAAAAATAAAAATAAAAAGGTGCAACATGCTGGGGGTCAGACTAGAAACTCCAAGTCCAATCAGAGTCAGGCAAAATAATTCTACTGTAAAAAGCAGGGTCATTGAAAGAGAAATTATTCTCAATACAAAGCTTTCCTTGATCCGCACAGGCCAAATAAGAAGATACAAGCAGTTGTTGGGCAAGGTAATTATATAATAACACCTTGCAACTTCTCTATTTGTGATACTATGACCTGGGTATTGGATACTGATAGTTCTATTAATATTTGTAATTTGTTGCAGGAACTTTAAATCAGTAGGAGATTTAAGGACGGTGAGAGATTCCTGAATGTTCGAGATGGAAGATCAGTTTTAGTTCTAGCTTTAAGAATTATCCAGCTTGTATTCAATTCTCATGTCATTATTCTTAGTGATTATCATTTTTGCCTTTTATTTCTATTAAATGTAATTTTTGTAGGCCTTTTCACCAAAGAAAATTATGATATTTCTAGAAAAAAAAGTTCATATGATATCATTTTGAATGATGTTACTATAATGAATGAACAATTAAATAATGATATTTATATTGTATCATGACTTAGTATAATATACACATTGAATAAACATCCTAGGATAGATGATGTCATGAATGTCTATCTTTAGCATTGGAGGCTAGATCATATTAACAAGAATAGGATGAATAGGTTGACCTAAGAAAAAATTCTCGAAGTTAATGATTGTGAATCATTGCCTATCTGTGAGTCTTATCTGAAAGAAGAGTACCCTATAAGCCAATCGCATATATGTTATGATGGAACATTTCTTTGTGATTTTTCAACTTATGTAATGATATTTATTATTTGAGATATTGATTCATCATTTTAGCTACATCTTATTCTAAGATTATGATGAACCTCAAAGATTGATGTAATGATTTTAAAAGACATGAATGGATCATGCTGGTGAGATCTAAAATCCTAAAATTCTAATCTTAAATATTTCTGATCGTAGGAGTATTGAGTCGGAGATCAATATTTTGAATAGACTGGCACATCATACGTATGCTCGATGGAGAGGGTAGCAGATCTCACTAGCCACTTGTGTACGAGATACTAATACAAGGATGTGGATGCTCATTTGAAAAATGAGCCTACTGAATTGACTCGATGAAAGAGAACATCTTATGAAAGCCTTACTTGCATGTCAAAGATGGTTCTCTAAGTGAGAGTTGTACAAGTGATCCATAGACCTGAGACCATCATGAAATTTTATGCACATGAACTTATATTTTGGTTCATACTCAAGCATGGCATTAAGATATGTATGGAGTGTTCTGGATATGGTAGAGTGTGTATGAAGGTTGTGAGTAGGTCAACATGGAATCTATTACTCCTAGTAAGAGGAGATCACATCCTATATATCTCAATTTTAGATGACTCGAAAAAAATCTTTTGGCCAAAAGCAGGAAGAAGATTAAAAAAAGTTTTTAATACTTTTTCATCGAAGTCATCATTGATTAACTAAAAATCGATATGAATATGTATTTGAGTTTGACATGGTTCTATACTCATGAACATATTCAGGGTGCAGGGATGATCGAAGGATTGAATTGCACGATAACTTACCACTGAGGGATATATTTGATATTTTTATCAAATTTTATATCTTCTAAATAGTCATGATATATTGCTATATATCAATCTTGACTTATAGATTTGATCGAATTAAAGAGTTTAATTCGATCGTCAATTAGAAAGGATTCTCATTGTTGAACTCTGGTTAGCTCGATTGGACCTAAATCGGTTAGATTGAAATCTAATCAAATTTGATCAACTTACACCCAGACCTACTGCTAGCTAGATATAAAATCCAATAAATCATATACATATAAAAATTAGCAAAGGATCCTTTTGAAAAAAGTTGATTGGAATTTTAGATTCAATCAGGGTTCCGGTAAGCATGCTAGCACGTGTGGAAATCCTAGCTCCTTTGGAAATCAATTTGATCTCATTCCTTACTAATTAGCTAGCCCAATTTGGTGGGCATTTGAGTTAGGTAATGCCACCTAGAAGCAAATAAAGTTGGGGTGTCAAATCCCAAATTAGCACCAATTATGAAGAGTCCAAGTTGTGGTGGACTCTTGGTGCAAAATAGGTTTTGCGCGTGCATGTTGGCGTGAGCAGAAGAAAAGAGTCCTTCTGGCATGGGATTAAGATAGTGTGGTAACCCATATCACCTTTCATCATCTAATTCATATCTCAAAGCATGAGATGGATTTTTTTTAAAATTTTTGGGGTAGAGAAAAATTAAAAACGAGATGGGTCTCTCTCACACGCACGCAAAAGTGTCGCATCTCTCTGTATTTTTGGAGAGTCCTTATCCTAATCAAATACTTTTATATTGGAATGATTTTTTGTGATAATGTTCCTCATTTGATAATCTATTTTTGATGATTTTTATGAAATTTTTCCAGACTTATCAGATGGCCAAATGGATGCTGGAATCTCCCTCGCATACGCGCACATGCGGTAATCAGCAATTGCATGAAGAGGTGAGAGAATAGCAACCTTAGTGAGAACTTTATCACCATTTTAGGATTTATGGAATTAGAAATAAGTCCTCTATCCACATGGATTTTTGTAGTTTTTTTTTATTTGAGAAGGGATGTGAAACATCCCTTCTTTGGTCGCGTGCACAGATGGTGCTGATCGATGTATCATTGATAAGAGTCTTTCTGCTTGAAGGAACTCTTAACTCTGATAATTAGATCAGATAAAACTTCCTTATGGGGTGTGTCCCTCTCTTTTGGCATCTCTCTGGTGGCTATAAAAAAGCTTGGGCACTGAGTGCCCGAGGTATTCAGATCGAGTTTCTAATTTTATCTCCGTTGCTCTCTTTTCTTTCTTACAACCTATCTTAGTTTTAGGACAAGGCTTTGGGATTTAAGACAAAGTCTTATCTAGTTCAAACAAAGATTGTGAGGGTCCTAAATTAGGAGAATCAAAAGTTTAGAGGAGGTTTTAAGAGGGTAGAGTTAGATTCTTAGAAAAACCTGATCGGTACAAGGCTAGTTGAGTTCTAGGGGCTAGAACTCTGGAAGCAGGAGAAGAAGGAGCATTGTCTTTGGTTCAATTTTCATGTGGATCACCGTTGGAGGGTGGACACTTGGATATCTTGTGAAAATTATGATTAATGCTACAGGTATGTTTCTTATCCAAATTTACATTTATTGTGCTTTGATTATTATAGTTAAGGGTTTCTGGGCATTAGGTTTTTCGATGTATCGGATATTTTGAATGAAAATTTTAAACACCTAGTCCTTCCACTGTGCCACCAGTATCCAACAGTGGTATCAGAGCCTATCTTGATCTATATAATCAAAGGTTAAATTATAGTCTTGATTGTGATCAAGCATAGATTTTTGGTTTGGTTTAAGTCGGGTCAAGGGTTGAATCTGATTGAACATCCAAACCCTAGTATGTCTTAGAGATATATTTTAAATATAAAATGCATGATGTATGTATAAATTTTTTTTTAATAGATTAGTACTCTAATTGAGATTCATCACCAAGCTATCCGGTCATAAGAGTAAGTAGAATTCACATACCCTCTATTCCTATTCCATAGGGTACTCTTGTGGCGTGTAGGGGTGCCACTATGATATCCCAAAAAAAAGAATTATGAAAAGAGTATTTTGTATTCATGCATATTAGTAGAATTTCATGCATATGTGATATGCTTGAGATACTTTGTTATAGTCATATTGTATGATTATATTTTCATATCTTAGAGATATGATTGGATGCTATGATTAGTTGTTATGATTATTAAGATACAACTATAATAGTGCATCATTGTGATTGATTGAATTAGGATGTGCATGAAACCATTCAAGCTCTCATAAAAATCATATTAAGTCATAGTGTTATGAATCAGTAACTGATTTATTTCTTGAATCGATTAATCAATTGGTATCTAAGGAGTGTTTTTAGTGCGGTGGTTTTTTAATTGGTTTCGTTGTCCTGGCCAATTTTATTAGTGTTTAAGAAAAGCAATGGGGGGACCCCCATCAATCTTAACACTTTTCTAGCCAATTGAATTAGTTAGAATTTTGAATGAAGATAGCTCAGTATTTTGAACACTACATTGAAGGAACCAGATCTAGGATTTCAGGATTAGATCTTAAAATTTTTTCAAGATTAGGCAGCGGAAGACTAAAATAAATCAAAATTTATCTTACAAAACCAGAGAATCCTTAGATCTAAGATCCTATTATATGATTATTACATGATATTAAATCAAAAATTAAAATATAAAGAGTAAGAACTACATGTTGATCATATCAACATGTTTCTATACTACATCTAATGTATGTAAAATATAATAGATCAAATCTATTACCTTGCAAGTTAGACGTTCTAACTTTGCTGATCTGGGCTTGAGGATGATGTTGCAAGTCGCACATGCATTCAGTCTCTAAGAGTCATCCACACGAGCCCACGAATCACGATCAGAAGTCTTGATCCAGGAAATCAGCACAGTATGCTAGTACTGTGCTGATCTTTCTTCGATGGTCGATCAGATGCCTCCTTCTTGATTTGGACTCTTTTAAAGATGAGAAGTAAGAGAAGGTGTTTTAGATGAGATGCTCTCAGAAAACTTATAGATGGAAGAAGGAAAGAGATGAACCCAGCAACTCTAGAAGAAGACCCTCTTCTTCTTCTCTTAGCTCTAACCCAGACACCTAGTTTTATGTCTATTAGATCTCCACACCCCAAGACTCTTTCTCCTTGATTTTTAGATACCCCAAAGATCTCTCAATTATCTATAATCTACAAAAATTTTATGGAGAAATTCTTTTTAAATAGAGAGATATGAAGAGTTCTTGTCTAGGTCAAATACCTAGTCAAGGATTATCCAAACAAGGCAAGACAAGGGGCGCCCAACTCTTGGGCGTCCCCTCCTTTTTCTACCGTGGACCACCAGCAAAGGGTGCATATTATGTGCCATAAAAGCCATAAAAATCTCAAAAAAAATATGGATAAAATCAATGCCATAAGGAAAGAGTTTTGGTTTCCTAAAACTCTATCTCATAGAATTTGAAATCCAAACTAATTCCTACTTTGACTTGATCCACAACCACATTCCATGTAAGAGAGAAAGAGAGAAAAGTTTTGGGCATGTGTGAAGACTTAGGAGAGAGGATTTTATCATACAAAATAAGAGAGAGTGGGCGTGCGATAAGAGAGAGTGGGCATGGGGGGCTAAGATGGTGCAAGGTGGAATCCTAGTCTTACTAGGATTCAATCTATGACTTGTTCAAATTTGGTTTCTCAAACCAAATCAAACCAAAACTAAATCAACCTAATTAAAATAGGTCTTAACTCAATTAAGAGCTTAATTTAATCAGATTAAATTAGATTTAAATCTGATTTAATTTTTTAATCAAATTAGAAATTAGGTTGACCCAAGTCCTATTTGAACTGGGACTACTTTTTCTTGCACTTGGCTTATCCAATAAACCAATTGGACTTGATCCAATCAAGCCCAAACCAAATTTAATTAAATTATATTTAATTAGACTTAATCTCAATCTTTTGGCTTAATCAAATTAAGTCAATTAGCAATCGAATTGCTAATCGATCCTCTTGCAACACTTGCACTAGGTTAAATGTCAATTGTATTGATCGTTTAACCCTAGAATGATTCTTAATTATTGATCAACCTTCCGATCGGATCGTGAACTCTAATGTGTATGACCTCATAGGTCCGAACCTAAGTCGGTAGCATAGGAATAAATTTTTGTACCAATCGAAGTGACCATTTACAATGGTACCCGACGGTCGATAGGTAATGTGTAGAACAACATCCTTAGAATCCATACGGATATAGTTTCATATAATTCATCCCCTTGACCAAAATACTCATAGGACATCTCAGAGTTCAACTGTCAACTCTGATCAGGTTGTCCATATTGTATTTCAAAATATCAAATCCATTTGATGGATTATCCTGGTCAAGATTTTGCTAAATTGAAATACAGTGACTCATTTTTCTCCAACTCTTGGAGTGGTCAATCTCATCTTGATCACACTCTGACTTCGTAAGTATTGACTGTATCCAGAAGTCTTCCATCATTGAATTAAAAATTCAGTTAGTCCAGTACCAAAGCACAGTGAGTTGCTTGCAAGTCACTGAGGCGATCTCAGGTCTAAGGGATACTTATACTATATCCCATCAGAGACATTCTCGATAGTAGAATGCTCTGGAGTTAGTCATGTTCAATGATAATATACCCTTATATTTTACCTGTATGCCATACCAGTGTCTCCACACTCTTTGGTTAAGAGGACAACCAACCCATATGGCCTATACGACTTATGCTCGATAGAGGTTGTCGTCCTTATTAACAGCCTATCATTTGATCGTGAATAGTTTTAAGGACTAATCGATAAATCTTCCTTTATTGAACCTAAATAGTCCTAAGAACTTCATCATAACAACGGAGTTCATTAGAAGATGAAAACTTATGATGAAAATATCAAAAATATATTTTATTTATTAACAAATCAATTATAATACAAGGTTGCTCAACCATTAACAGACTGACGATTGACATTTGGGACATATTTTTCAACAACTCCCACTTGTCCTAAAGCCACTCGTCACATATCTAATACCCATCTTCGACTTGTGGTTGTCGAACTCTTTTATTGTCAGGACTTTAGTGAAAGGATCGGTCAGGTTCTCTTTTCCATTGATCTTCTGAAGGTCGACGTCACCTCGATCCACGATCTCTCAGATTAGGTGGAAGCAGTGCAAAATGTACTTCATCCGCTGGTGTGCTTTGGGTTCCTTCACCTGAGCAATGACACCAGTGCTGTCGCAGTAGAGTAGGATCGGACCATTGATGGAGGGTGCTACTCCGAGCTCGGTGATGAATTTTCTCAACCACATAGCTTCTTTCGCGGCATCCGATGCTGCGATGTACTCTGCCTCACAAATAGAGTCTACCACATTATGCTGCTTGGAACTCTTCCAGTAGATGGCTCCACCATTCAGAGTAAAGATATAACCTGACATGCTTCTGCTGTCATTATGGTCAAATTGAAAGCTAGAGTCTATGAACCCCACAAGTTTCAGATCTGACTCGCCATAAACAACCATTGGTCTTTAGTATTTCTCAAATACTTAAGGATGGCTTTAACCATTTTCAGTAGTTTTCTCTAGGATCAGATTGGTATCTACTCACTACTCCTAGTGAGTATGCCACATCTGCCTTGTAATGTCATGGCGTACATGATAGATCCCACGACGAAGCATATGGGACTCTACTCATACGCTCTCTCTCTTAGGAGTTGTCGGACAATCCTTCTTAGAGAGAGAAATTTCATGGTCTATCGATAGATAGCCCTTCTTGGAATTCTCCATACTGAACCTCTTCAGCACAATATCTAGTACATGGACTGGGATAATCCAAGTATCCTTTTAGATCATCCCTATAGATCTTCATCCCTAGGATGTAGGATACTTCACCTAAGTCCTTCATGGAGAACTACAATGACAACCAAATTTTTATTCTCTGTAGTGCAGGATGTCATTTTCAATTAAGAGAATGTCATCCACGTACAAGATAAGAAATACCACAACTAAATCATTTGCTTATTATAGATGCAGGGTCTTCTCCGTTCTTAACGAAGCCATACGTTTGGATCACCTTATCAAAATGTATGTTCTGACTCTGAGAAGCTTGCTTCAATCCATAAATAGATCTTGAAGCTTGCACACTTTGGACTATCTGTGGATGTAAATCCCTCAGGTTGTATCATATACACCTCTTCGGTCAGCTCTCCATTCAGAAAGCTGTCTTTACATCCATCTGCCAATCTCATAATTCAGATGGACAGCTATTGCAAGTATTATCCGAATGGATTTGAGCATTGCCACAGGGAAGAACGTCTCATTATATTCAATACCATAATATTGATGATATCCTTTGGCAACCAGACAGGCTTTATAGGTTCCACCTTTCCATCTGTGCCCCTCTTCCTTTTGAAGATCCATTTACACCCAATGGGTTTAACCCCTTCAGGTGGGTTAACCAATGTCCATACATCGTTGACCTTCATGGACTCCATTTCGAATTTCATGGCTTCAAGCCATTTTTCGAAATCAGATCTCTGCATTGCATCCATATAGGTGATCGGATCTCATCATTCTCATCGAGTTCGATGGGATCACCATCCCGGATCAAGAAACATAGTATCTGTTGACTGACGTGGTACTCTACTGGATCATCTTAATGGTGCAGGTACATTGGGCTCCAGATCTGATTAATCAAATCCGACTCAGGTTCAGCTATTGGTGTTGGTCCTTCTACCTATTGAACTTCATCAAGTTCAACCTTAGAGGCAATAGTTCCTTCACCAAGGAACTCCTTTTCTAAAAAGGTTGTCTTAAGGCTGACGAACACCTTTTGTCATCAGCATGATAGAAAAAAAATCTTTGACTCTTTGGGGTACCCTATGAATGTGTATTTGTCAGACCTAGGTCCAAGTTTATCTGTAACTAACCATTTGACATAGGCCGGGCACCCCCCAGACCCTAAGGTGTGAAAGTGCTAGCTTACGCCTGTCTATATCTCATATGGAGTCTTAATTACAGACTTACTTGGAACCTATTTAACAGATAACTGGTCGATTCGAGTGCATATCCCTAGAAGGATATCGGCAAGCTGGCAAAACCCATCATGGATCGGACCATATCTAACAGAGTCCGATTTCTCCTTTCAGACACACCATTATGCTGTGGTGTTTCTGGAGGAGTCCATTGGAGAAGAATCCCATTCTCTCCTAGATATGTGAGAAACTCACCAAAAAGATATTCTCCTCCTCGATCAGACCAAAGAGTTTTAATACTCTTCCCAATTTATTTTTCTACTTCACTTCAGAATCGTTTGAACATTTCAAATGAATCCGATTATGTTTCATCAGATAGACATATCCATATTTGGATAGATCATCCGTGAAAGTGATGAAGTAGAAATATCCACCTCTAGCACTTGTGCTCATGGGCCCGCATACATCAGTATGTACTAGGCCAAGAGCTCAGTAGCTCTTCACCTTTTTCAGTAAAAGGTGACTTGGTCATTTTACCAAGAAGACAGGACTCACAGGTTGGAAGTGATTCACAATCACTGACTTCGAGATTCCTCTTGAGTCAATCTGTTTATCCTGTTCTTGTTTATATGACCTAGCCTACAGTGCCGTAAGTAGATATCTAATACACTATCTAATCTAGGGTGCTTGCCTGTAGAATAGACTACATTAACAGGTTGTGATAACATATACACACTATTGTTAAATATCCACAAAAAATAGTAACACCATTCATAATGATATTACAAACTTGTTTCTTTATTGAAATTTCATAATCATTTTTGGCCAGAAGCCTACAGAAATAACATTTAAAAAGAAACTGGGACAAAATGACAATCATTAAGAACAACGGTATGGGACTCAAATACAAGTTTCAAGATTTCTAATGCTAGAACTGAAACTGGTCTTCCATCTCCAACGTTCAGGAACCTCTCACCTTGCTCGAATCTCCTACTGACCTGCAACCTCTGCAATGAATTACAAATATGGTAAGGCTACTGGTATCCAATACCAGTCAGTTATATCACAAATAGAGAAATTGCAAGGAGTTATCATATAAATACCTTACCCAGCAATAGCTTGCTTCTTTCTCTGCCTGTTCGGATCCAAGGAAGCAATGTATTAGGATAGTTTCTTTCAGTGCCCCCGCTTCTTGCAAAAGAAGCATTCAGCTTGACTCTTATCGGGCTTGATCTTTCTGATCTGGCCCTACACTGATGTCCCAGCCTGAACTTGCACCTTCTTCACTTTCTTCTTCTTATTCTTTTTCCTTTCTTAAAGGGTCGAGAACCAGAAGATGAACCTCTCACTAAGTTCACCGAATCCTTGTGGAGTTGGTGATCCTTCTCAAAGTTCTGAAGCAACCCCAGTAATCCATGGTAGTTTACTTCAGGCTTTGTCATTCTATAATGAGTGAGGAATGGGAGATAAGACTTGGGCAGCAAGTTCAGTATTGCATCTTTCCAAGCTGCTCATGCAAGGAAAAGCCGAGCTTGCTCAAACACTCCATCAGCTCGATCATGTATAATACATGATCAGTGACAGAGGCACCATCTCGCATTTTAGCATTGAAGATGGCACAACTAGTTTGTGCCTCTCCACATCATCGGATGTGCCAAAGCATCCTCCAACACTTGAAGCATGTCCTTTGGCTGAGCCATCTCAAATCTTGATGAACTCGTTGCTCATGGTAGCCAGCATGATGCAGCGCACCATGATCCGATCACTGAGCCACTTTTGGTAAGTGTCTCTGACTGTTTCACATGCATTGCAGCTGGCTCCTCAGGTGTAGGATCCGTTATCACATATAGGATCGTTCATACTCCAGGACTATCTTCAACTTTCGGTACCAGCTACCGAAGTTGGGTCCCATTAATTTCATTGTCCAACAATGATCGGAGTGATAGAGAAGTGGCCATATCTGCACAAAAAAAATTATAACCTAATTAGTAATTGATTCATTAAACCTAAAGATTTGGACTTTAATCAAAAGGTTTCTCCCACTATTTTATTCGAATTGTAGCCTCTACCTCCAATTCGAGGAATTATCCTAATTCCTTAGTGGGTACTAGAATCCACTTAGACTGCACACAAGCCCAACTTTGGTTGGCCAACCCATGTACATCTAAGGGTAGGTTCATAACCAATTATTTCTCTAAATAATTTCTAGTAATTTTAATTTTGCCCCAGTCCCTAATAAGTAGGCTTTGGCCTCCACTGAAAAGGTCTGGTTAGGTCCAACCATTAAATGACCATACTTGGCCCATCTAGCCAATGAATGATTAGGTCCAACTTTGGTTGGCTAACCTAACCACCATTTAGAAAGATGCAGTCAAGAAATCATATTATGAATGACAATTCCATCAGCCGATAAGCACCAGGCCTTTGGGCCTCCAATGATTATCCAACTGATGGACCCATTATCATCCACTTAATGGGAGGCTATGATCTAGTTATCACCATAACTATTTATTTTAAGGACCTAATAATTTTAGAAGATTTAATTGATTTAGAGGATGAGGTCAGATGAACCAGCTTATCATGATCCTCCACTGGCTTCATCAAGTCAGCTTAAGGGAGACCATTAAAAGGGCTGGTCTAAGAGCACCTAAATCAGTCACACTGATACCTAGCTGACATGGGTCAGCTGAATAGTCAAGTGATCGATCAAAATATAATTCACCAAGAGGCCAGATAAGTTCGATCGGTGGGAGGTCTGCCAAAGCTTGCCTTAGACACCATCAGAAATGGCAGGTAAGCGGGTGCCAATTAAAAACCATCGGTCTGATTTACCTTAGACACCAACTGGTTTAATTAGTTTCGATTAGATCAACCTAACAGTTCGTGCTAGACGCTTAGCTAAGAATCAAGTCCATTTGATTCTCGTTAAAGATATGGACTTGACCAACTACAACTATTGTAATTGATCTAGAGAATTCTTGACCTAATCTAAGACAACAATTGATTAGATTTAGTCAATTCTCTAATTAAGTCCATCTTTAATCTAACCTTAGGTCTAACCCAATTAATGGACCTAATTCCCATAACCCATTAACCCAATGTGTTATGGTCTGTGTTTAGGTTCTTCAATTCACAATCCTAAACCTAATCAAACAACTTCTTAATTCTCAATTAAGTTTTGGGCTGAGGGTTGGGGTTCGGCTTTTCGAAAAATAATTTTCATGTTTGTAAAATATTTTTACAACATGGTTCTACCAACCAAGTTGCATGTTTGATTCATAATCAAAATGCAAGTGAAATAAGTATGAAACTACTTTAGATCTAATCTAAACAGGTTCATGTAATTGAAACAATTTTAACTTTAAACTGTGCAAATTTTTAGACAAATATATGATGGTTCTTTGATAGAAATTATTAACAAAAAGATTTTATTTTAGATTTAAATATCTTTTAAATCTAATAAATCATAAATTTAATCTAGATCACATCTAACAAATTTATGATTAAAGATAGATCTACACGAACTAGGAAACCTTTGCACTGTAAGGGTAAACCTTACAGCAGGACAACCTACAGTTCGTGATTGATCTAAAAATTTTAATTTTAAATTTAAAATTAGATTATAAATTAGATCTAATCTAAAAAATAATCTAAGCATGTATAAATAATATGTAATAAATAACCTAGGCTCTGATACCAATTGAAGGAACCAGATCTAGGGTTTCAGGGTTAGATCTTAAATTTTTTCAAGATCAGGCAAGGAAGACTAAAATAAATAAAATTTATCTTATAAAATCAGAAATTCCTAGATCTAAGATTCTATTACATGATTATTACATGATATTAAATCAAAAATTAAAATATAAAGAGCAAGAACTATATGTTGATCATATCAACATGTTTCTATACTACATCTAATATATGTAAAATATAATAGATCAGATCTATTACCTTGCAAGTTAGATATTCTAACTTTGCTGATCTGAGCTTGAGGATGATGTTGTAAGCCGCACATATGTCCGACCTCTAGGAGTCATCCATACGAGCCCACGAATCACGATCGAAGCTTGATCCAGGAAATTAACAAGTATGCTAGTACTGCGCTGATCCTTCTTCGATGGTCGATCAGATGCCTTCTTTTTCTTGATTTGGACTCTTCCAAAGATGAAAAGTAGGAGAAAAAGTTTTAGATGAGACACTCTCAAAAAACTTACAGATGGAGGAAGGGAAGCGATGAACCCAGCAACTCTAGAAGAAGACCCTCTTCTTCTTCTCTTGCTCTAACCCAGACACCTAGTTTTGTGTCTATTAGATCTCCATGCTCCAAGGCTCTTTCTCCTTGATTTTTGGATACCCTAAAGTCTCTCAATGCTCTATATCCATAAAATTTTATGAAAAAATTATTTTAAATAGAGAGATATGAAGAGTCCTTGTCTAGGTCAAATATCTAGTCAAGGATTATCCAAACAAGGCAAGACAAGGGGCACCCAACTCTTAGACGTCCCCTCTTTCTTTTCTACCATGGACCACCAGCAAAGGTGCATATTATGTGCCATAAAAGTCATAAAAATTTAAAAAAATATGGATAAAATCAGTGCCATAAGGAAAGAGTTTTGATTTCCTAAAACTCTATCTCATAGAATTTGAAATCCAAACTAATTCCTACTTTGACTTGATCCACAACCACATTCCATGTAAAGAGAAAGAGAGAAAAGTTTTAGGCATGCATGAAGATTTAGGAGAGAGAGTTTTGTCATACAAAATAAGAGAGAGTGGGCATAGGATAAGAGAGAGTGGGCATGGGGGGCTAAGTGGTGCAAGGTGGAATCCTAGTCTTACTAGGATTCAATCTATGACTTGTTCAAATTTGATTTCTCAAATCAAATCAAATCCAAAATCAAATCAACCTAATTAAAATAGTCTTAATCTAATTAAAGCTTAATTTAATCAGATTAAATTAGATTTAAATCTGATTTAATTTTTTAATCAAATTAGAAATTAGGTTGACCTAAGTCCTATTGAACTAGGACTTTTTTCTTGCACTTGGCTTATCCAATAAACCAATTGGACTTGATCCAATCAAATCCAAACTAAATTAATTAGACTTAATCTCAGTCCATTGGCTTAATCAAATTAAGCCAATTAGCAATCAAATTGCTAATCGATCCTCCTGCAACACTTGCACTAGGTTAAATGTCAATCGTATTGATCGTTTAACCCTAGAATGATTCTTAATCATTGATCAACCATCCGATCGGATCGTGAACTCTAATGTGTGTGACCTCATAGGTCCAAACCTAAGTCGTAGTATAAAAATAAATTTTTATACCAATCGAAGTGACCATCTAGCAATGGTACCCGACGGTCGGATAGGTCGAATGTGTAGAACAACATCCTTAGAACCCATGCGGATATAGTTTCATATAATTCATCCCTTGACCAAAATGCTCATAGGATACCTCAGAGTTCAACTGTCAACTCTGATCAGGTTGTCCACATTGTATTTCAAAATATCAAATCCATCTGATGGATTATCCTGGCCAAGATTTTGCTAAATTAAAATACAGTGACTCATTCTTCTCCAACTCTTGGAGTGGTCAATCCCATCTTGATCATATCTGACTTCGCAAGTACTTAACTATGTCCAGAAGCCTTCCGTCACTGAATTAAAAATTTAGTTAGTCCAGTACCAAAGCACAGTGAGTTGCTTGCAAGTCACTGAGGCGATCTCGGTCTAAGGGGCACTTATACCTATATCCCATCAGCGACATTCTCGATAGCAGAATGCTCTAGAGTTGTCACATTCTATGATAATGTACTCTTATATCTCATCTGTATGCCATACCAGTGTCTCCATACTCTTGATTAAGAGGACAACCAACCCATATGGCCTACAGCGACCTATGCTCGATAGAAGCTGTCGTCCTTATTAACAGCCTATCATTTGATCGTGAACAGTTTTAAGGACTAATCGATAAATTCTCTCTTTATCGAACCTAAATAGTTCTAAAGACTTCATCACAACAACGGAGTTCATTAGAAGATGAAAATTTGTGATGAAAAATTATAGTAGGTTGTTGTGATATCCACAAGACTTGCTATCAGAATTGATATGGATTTTTTTTTGTGCATATTAGATGCTTTACGGCATATTTTGGATATGTTGTTTTGTTATATCCATAAAGATAATATTTTTTAGATATGGCTATATGAAAATAAAGGGTCTGACTTAATTAAAAATACTATAGTTTGTTGTGATATCCACAAGGTTATGAGTATTTTAATGGCAAAATTTTTGTTGAGAGTTGCATGAGATGCAATTGGATAGATTTTTATACTTTTAAACTCAGTGAGGTTGTTATGATATCCACAAGGCTTCATTGAGAGATTATGGTCTCAACTCCATTAAGAAAGCAGTTTAAGATTTCTCATTTATCATAGGAGAGGGCTATGGTATCTGAAAAAATAGTGAAAGACATAACTAGTATAAAAGACTTCATCTAGTTATGCATGTCAAATATGAGTGGTCTGCTTATACTATTGTTCTTATTTATATAGATTTAAGTCTATATTATGACTTTTTTATTTTCACTGTATGAAAGTATGTTGACCGATCCAAACTATATGGATTGGTTGAGGAACTTGCAAGTTAGGTTCGTATCGGAGAAGAACTCTGATATTCTGGATATTTCTGTCTTGGGATGGTCAGTAATAATAAGAAGGCAATAGTTATCCATAAGGATATTATCTGTTCATTTTGTGGCAAATTTGGATATTTGGAGTATAATTGTAAGAATAATCTTGCAAGATTGAAGCAGAGTCCAAGTATAGCACCAAAAGATGTGTATATGATATAGACCTATTTTTCATTGAGTGGCTCAGACTCTGATACTTGGGTATTAGATACCGTCTGTAGATCGTATATTTGTATTTCATTACAGTGACTACAGAATATCAAAGGTCTGAAAAGAGATGACCTCGAGCTTTATAGCGCAAGTGGAGAGTCCATTAGCGCAGAGGCTATGGGAACCTGCATGCTTGATTTACCTTCGGACAAAATTTTAGAATTGAAAGACTGTTATTGCATGCCAAAGATCATTAAAAATATTATTTCTATATCTTTGTTATTAAAACAAAGTTATGAAATAAAGCTAATAAGAAATGGATGCTCCATTTTTTTTTAATAAATTTTATGGTAGTGGTTATATTGATAATAATCTTTTAATTCTTGCACTCAATAAAAATATTTTTTATATTAAAAGAATATGAAAAGAAAGAGAGAAGATGTGAATATCATATATCTCTAGCATTGCCACCTTGGTCATATTAGTGAGTCAAAGATAAACAAGTTATACAAAAAAGAATTCTTTGACCCATATGATTATGAATCATTGGGAACTTGTGAATCTTGTCTCATGGGTAAGATGACCAAGACTTCATTTTTTGGATATAGAGAGAGAACGAATGAGTTGTTAGCCCTAGTACATACAGATGTATGTAGATTGATGATAACTCAGGCTAGAGGAGGATACTTCTATTTTATTACCTTTACAGATGATCCATCAAAGTTTGGATATATGAAACATAAATCTGAACCTTTGATAAGTTCAAGGAGTATCAAAATACAGTCGACAACAAACTGAAAAAAATATCAAGGTTCTTCGATCTGATCGAGGAGGAGAATACTTATCCAGTAAATTTCTTGATCATCTTAAAAATAAAGATATTCTCTCTGAATGGACTCCTCCTTATACACCCCAATTAAATGGTTAGCAAAAAAGAGGAATCACACTTTGATAGATATGGTGCGGTCCATGATGTGCTTCACTGATCTTCCAATATTTTTTGAGGATATGTCCTAGAAACTATCACATATATTTTAAATAGAGTACCTTCAAAATCTGTTGCAAGTAGACCATATGAGATATGGAAGAAAAGAAAGCCTAATCTTAAATATCTTAAAAATTGGGGCTATCCTGCTTATGTCAAAAATATTTTTGGACATAAGCTTAGTGTTAGAACAAACAAGTATAGGTTTGTAGGATATTCTAAGAAAACTAATGGATACTATTTCTACTATCCTACTGAATAAAAGGTATTTGTTAGTAGACATGCCATTTTTTTGAAAAGTGAATTCATCCAAGAAGGAGGTAGTGGGTGGAATATTAAACTTACGAAAGTTCAGGATTTACAAACTAATCCAGAAATATCTGTGGTTGAACCACAAGAAGATTCTCAATCAGAAGTACCCAAGGATGAGATACATCCACAATACACACCTCCTCTCCGAAGGTTAGATAGAGTACGTCAAGCACCTCTGAGATATAGTTTTGTTATTGAGAATGATAATTGATCAACATCATTCAGGATGATCCATTAACCTATTCGAAAGCTGTCATGAGTAGAGACTTAGACAGATGGCTGGAAGTCATGAAATCTGAGATGGACTCGATGTATACCAATCAAGTGTGGACCTTGGTTGATGCACCTGAGGGTGTGATCCCAATAGGGTGCAAGTGGGTCTTCAAAAAGAAGATCAGAGCAGATGGCCAAATAGAAACCTACAAAGCTACGTTGATGGTGAAGGATTTCAGACAAAGACAAAGAATTGACTATGATAAAATCTTCTCACTAGTGGCTATGCTCAAGTTCATCCGAATTTTGCTTGCTATAGCGGCATACTACGATTATGAGATCTGACAGATGGATGTCAAGATCGCTTTCCTCAATAGTAATTTTGAGGAAGAGGTCTATATGACTCAGCCAAAGAGATTTATCTCAAGTGGGAGGGCAAATCAAGTATGCAAGCTAATGAGATCTATTTATGGGTTGAAGCAAGCTTCGAGAGTTGGAATATCCGATTTGATATGACAGTCAAAGAGTTTGGCTTTATCAAAAATAAGGATGAACCATGTGTGCATAAGAAGATAAGTGGGAGTGCTGTTGTCTTCTTGATTCTGTATGTCGATAACATACTGCTCATTGGGAATGATATTCCAATGATGCAATCGATCAAGATTTGGCTATCGAATAAGTTTCTATGAAAGACTTGGGTGAAGCATCCTATATACTAGTTATAAAGATCTATAAAGATATATTTAAAAGGATGTTAGACTTATCCCAGTCATGGTACATAGATCTCATATTAAAGAGGTTTAATATGAAGGTAAGTAAGAGAGGTTACCTGCCTGCAAGTTATGGTATACTTCTCTCTAAGAAAATGTGTCCTAAGACATCAGAGGAGAGAAAGTGGATAAATAAAATTTCTTATGCTTCAGCTATGGGATCAATTATGTATGTCATGCTATGTATCAGGCCTGATGTAGCTTATGCTGTGAGCGTAACTAACAGATTTCAGACTGATCTAGGGAAGGATCATTGGAAAGCTGTGAAAAATATTCTAAAGTACCTAAGAAGGACTAAAGATATTTTTCTCATATATGGAGGAGGATCAGAGTTAAAACTAGAGGGATATAAGATTCTAATTTTCAGTCTGATCTGGATGATAGCAAATCAATATCAGAGTACATATTTACCCTAAATAGTGGGGCAGTGAGTTGGAAGAGTTTCAAGTAGCAGACAATATCTGACTCAACTACTGAGGTAGAGTACATCGTTGCTAGTGAAGTCATTAAGGAAGCTGTTTGGATGAAGAAATTTATCATAGATTTAGGAGTCATTCCTAAGATTGAAAGACTGGTGTCCCTCTATTGTGATAACACTGAAGCCGTTATTCAATCTAAGAAACCTAGGTTTCATCAAAAATCCAAGCACATCCTCAGACGCTTCCATCTCATTAGAGACAAGATGTTGTCTTTGAATGAGTAGATACAAAGAATAATATAGCAGACCTATTCACTAAAGCCATATCACAGCAGCTATTTGATCGCCATCTTGACTCTATGGGATACAAAGATGATTGACTTTAGTGCAAGCGAGAGATTGAAAGAAGAGTACCTTATAAGCCAATCGCAAGTGTGTTGCGATGAGATTTTTGTTATGATTTTTTCAACTCATGTAATGACATTTATTATTTGAGACATCGATTCATCATTTTAGTTGCATCTTATTCTAAATTATGATGAACCCCAAAGATTAGGGCAATAGTTTTAAGAGACATGAATAGATCATGCTAGTGAGATCTAAAATCTTAAAACTCTAATCTTAAATATTTCTAATCGTAGGAGCATTGAGTCAGAGATCAATGTTTCAGATAGACTAACATATCTTACGTATGCTCGATGGAGAGGGTGACAGATCTCACTAGCCACTTGTGTATGAGATACTAATACAAGAATGTGGATACTTATTTGAAAAATGAGTCCATTGAATTGCCTCGATGAAAGAGAACATCTTATGGAAGCCTTCCTTGCATGTCAAAGATGGTTCTCTAAGTGAAAGTTATGCAAGTGATCCTTAGACTTGAGACCACCATAAAATCTTGTGTACATGAACTCATATTTTGGTTCATACTCAGGTATAGCATTATGACATGTACGGAGTGTTCTGAATATGGTGAAGTATGTATGAAGATTGTAAGTAGGTCAACATAGAATCAATCACTCCTAATAAGAGGAGATCGCATCCTATGTATTCTCAATCCTAGATGACTCGAAAAATATCTTTTGGCCAAAAGTAGGAAAGAGATTAGAAAGAGTTTCTAATGCTTCTTTATCGAAGTTATCATTGGTTAATTAAAAATCAATATGAATATGTGTTTGAGTTTGACATGGTTCCATACTCATGAACATATTCAGGGTGCAGGGATGATCGAAGGATTGAATTGCACAGTAACTTACCACTGAAGGGTATATTTAGTATTTTCACTAAATTTTATATTTTTTGAATAGTTATAATACGTTACTAGATATCAATCTCGACTTGTAAATTTTATTAAATTAAAGAGTTTGATTCAATCATCAATTAGAAAGACTTCTAATTATTGAACTCGGATTAGCTCGATTGGACCTAAATTGGTTAGATTGAAATCTAATCAAATTTGATCAACTTGTACTCAAACCTACTACTAGCTAGATGGAAAATCTAATGGGTCACATACATATAAAAATTGGCCAAGGACCCTTTTGAAAAAGATTGATTGAAATTTTAGATTCAATCAGGGTTTCGATAAGTATGTTAGCACGTGTGAAAATTCTAGCTCCTTTGGAGATCAATTTGATCTCATCCCTTGCTAATTAGCTAGCTTAATTTAGTGGGCATTTAGGTCAGGTTGTACCACCTGGAAGCAGCTAATGTTGGGGCATCGAATCCCAAATTAACATCAATTATGAAGAGTCCAAGTGGTGGTGCACTCTTGGCGCAAAATAGGTTTTGTGCATGCATATTGGCATGAGCAGAAGAAAAGAGTCCTTCTGGTATAGGATTAAGATACGTGTGATAGCCTATATCACCCTGTATTCTCTTATGCACATCTTAAAGTATGAGATAGATTTTTTTTTTTAATTTTTTGGGGTAGAAAAAAAATTAGAAATGAGAAGGGTCTCTCACACATGCGTGCAGAAGCATTGCATCTCTCTACATTTTGGAGAGTCCTTCTTCTAATAAAATGCTTTCAAATTAGAATGATTTTTTGTAATAATATTTCAAATTTAATAAGATATTTTTGATAATTTTTATGAAATTTTTTCAGACTTATCAGATGGCCAAACGGATGCTAGAAACTCCCTCACATGCGCGCACATGCGGTGATCAGCACTCATATGAAGAGGTGCGAGGATAGCATCCTTTCATGAGAACTTTATCATCATTTTAGGTTTTATGGAATTAAAAATGAGTCCCCTATCCATGTAGATTTTTTTGATTTGAGAAGAGATGCAAAAATATCCCTTCTCTGATCGCACGCGCAGATGAGGGTGCTGATCTATGTATCATTGATAAGAGTCCTTCTGCTTGAAGAAACTCTTATCTCTGATAATTAGATCAGATAAGACTTTTTTATGGAGCATGTCCCTCTCTTTTGTTATCCCTCTGATGGCTATAAAAAGGCCTGGGTGCTGGGTGTCCGAGACATTCAGATCGAATTTCTAATTTTGTCTCCGTTGCTCTCCTTTCTTTCTTACAACCTATCTTATTTTTAGGACAAGGCTTTGAAATTTAAGACAAAATCTTATCTGATCCAAACAAGGGTTGTGAGGGTCCTAAAGAAGAAAAATCAGAAGTTCAGAGGAGGTTTTAAGAGGATGGAGTTAGGTTCTTGGAGAAACCTGATCGATACAGGGCTAGTCGAGTTCTAGGGGCTAGAACTCTTGAAGCAAGAGAAGAAAGAGCATTGTCTTTGGTTCAATTTCTGTGTAGATCACCATTGAAGGACGGACTCTTGGATGCCTTATGAAAATTGAGATTAGCGCTACAGGTATGCTTCTTATCCAAATTTATATTTATTATACTTTAATTATTGTAGTTAAGGGTTTTTGGGCATTAGGATTTTCAGTACATCGGGTGTTTTGAATGAAAATTTTAAACACCCCGTCCTTCCGCTGTGCCATCGGAACCCAACATGATCTTTTTGGGAAGATGACTAAGTCACCTTTTACTGAAAAAGGTGAATGAGCAAGTGATGTTCTAGGTTTAATACATACTGATGTATCTGTTGGGTTTTGGTGATGTAGAAAAATATAAATTTCAAAAATTTTTACATGCATTCAATAATTTAAAATAAGTTTAACATTTAAACCAGACTATCGGAACACAAAGTCCTAGAAATACCTTGATGATTATAATCAAATAACATAAGCATGCATAACAAGAGAAGATTAGAAGTCATATATCATTATGAAGACCATGAACTGGCAATTTTAAGATCCCCACAGGACTCCAAAGTAGAAGTCCTCCATTGGTGATCCACATGGGACTGATCAGGATACTTTCCAATTCGATATGGTGCTGCAACTTTCTTCCTAAGCATGCTGCCGATCATCCTTCGCAAGAATGGGTTGCACTGTTACTTATATGCCTTCAAGACCTCCAATAGGACTTCTCTTGGAATCTTTCCTCAAAAGATCTCACCACACATAAATCAAATTATATGTTCAACACATGAACAACCTGATTTTTGGACAAGCATCTCATGCTTTCTATTTTCTCTCTTCCTTTCCTTTCTATTTTTTTTTCTTTTTTTTTCTTGTCTTTATCCAGATTTTTCCTATCAATTTTCCTCTCCATTTTCATGCCTATTCTTAGTCTAATTTTGGCATGTTAAACCTGGTTGTAGCGCCCCTATTTATAAGAAATAAAGGGGCGACACCATGGGATGCCAACTCTTGGCGTCCCTTAATCCTTACACGCTCCAATTTATATTTTGCATGAAAACCAAAGGGTCATGGTATGGAATAAGAAAAGTTTCATCTGCAGAAGGACTCTTGCTCTGCATTAAAAATTTGAATGCCATCATATGGCATGTGGGAAAAAGAAATGGCGTGAGAAAAACCAAGAGTCCATAATAAGATGGACTCTTCCATAATGCACAAAATATGGAGCATCCCAAATAAATTTGGCATTCAAACTCCTTATCGGAGAAGGACTCTTCCTTCTCTTCTGCACCCATAATTCAAAGAGCCATCACATGACACGATGAAATAAGAAACGCATGGAATAAATGGTAAGGAATTTAAGAGAAGTAAAAGAGAAAGACTTCTCTTCTTTAATGCCAAAAAATAAATGTGGCATCCCATTTATTTGTGGCATTCAATTTTCTTCCAAAAAAAGGACTCCTCCTTCTTATCTATGGCCACAATCCAAGGGCCATCCTATGACATGAGGAATTAAAAGGGACGTGTAAACTTGGTAAGAAATTTAAGATACCTCGTTAAGAAGGACTCTTCCTTCTTAATGCCAAAATAAATGGGGCGTGCCATTTTTTTCTTATGTGGTGAATGGCATGGAGGAGGTTTATTCACATGAAACTCTTCCATAAAATCAGATAGACCACCTATTTAAATATAGGTTCAAACTCAATCACATTAGGTCAAGGCAACAAGTCAAGATTAGCACAAACACCTTTGCACTGAACCCAATTGAAAATTTGGATTAATTCATGTGCTAGCAATTTAATTAATCCATTGGATTTATAATAAATCCAAATAGATTGGATCAAGATCAAATCTCTATTGTATATGGGTAAGTAAACTCCTTTACACCCATTCATGTTGAACACCTTCAACATAAATTTCATGTACCTAGACTGGGACAAGCCCAGCATCCACTTATATCTATCCCTATAGATGCCTAGTATATTGGATGCTTAACCCAAGTCTTTTTCAATAAAAACTTTTGTGATAAGCATATCATTGACTGAATGCAATATCGAGACTACCTTCCCAATATGCTGTATGTCACTCACATACATTACCAAGAAGTTAGTGGGACTCCAACTTATCTTTTTGCTCACATTCATGGTTCATTTATATTTTGATAAAGTCAAATATTTTGACTATCTCATCAAAAATAAAAGTACTATCTCCTTAATACCTGCTTGATTCCATAAATGTATTTGCCTCCCATTAGTGAACAATTCTCCAGATGATGTGTGGCAATAGCAAAAATTCGGATTGACATCCCTGTTGGCAACCTGTTGGGTCATACTCGTAGGTGCTTCAACCATAGTCCATACTTAGTTGATGTACAAGGAGTTCAATTCGGATGTCATAGTTTCAAGCCATCTGTCAGAGTCTCTACTTCATAACTATCTCCGAATAGGTTAAAAAAATATCATTCACAATAATGTATGGTGTATCGTCATTCTTAATGATAAATCCATATTTGAGTGGTACATTACGCACTCAGATTAACCTTCACTGAGGAGGTGTGTATCATGATTGTGCCTTATCAATGAGAACATCTGATTAAGGATCAACTTGTAGACACTCCATAGGTTAGGATAGTTCAAATTCTCAAGTTCAATTATCCTCTCACTGACCCCTTCTTAGAAAAATTTCTTTTCCTAAAAGTGGCATACCTACTAACAAAACTCTTTTTGTCCAGTAGGATGGTAGAAAGCAGTATCACATACTATTCTTTAAGATAACCTATAAACTTATGTAAAATTTGATCTAGCACAAAACTTATGTACATAAACTTTTTTCACATAAGTTGGGCAACCTGCTTTTGCCTTTTCTCTATATCTCATATGGAGTGCTAGTAACAGATTTTTATGATATCTAATTCAAAATATATGCAGCAATTTCTAAGGCATATCTCCAGAATGAGAATCAAAATTTATGAAGCATATTAGAGAACACACCATATCTCATATGAAGTGTCCATCTCTGGGTCAAGATATTATTAATCTTCAAACATCCATATATTCAAGACCTAGCAATTTACTCGCATCTTTTTCCATATCCAGTAAATGGGATCTTGGTCATTTTATCCATAAGACAAGATTTACAAGTTCTATATGATTCAAAATCATATAGACAAAGAAACTCTTCTTTGTATTACTTGTTTATTTTTGACTCACAAAAATGGCAAACTTGGTAATACCAGAGATA
>NC_025996.2:69911051-69987806 GCF_000442705.2 Elaeis guineensis
AAAGATTGTCCTAGGATGATAAGTGATGAGATCCTTAAATCATAAGTCATCTTTTAAGAAAAGAAAAGACTTAATCAGATTATGAGATAATTGTGATATAGTTTATTGATATATGTAGTAATCAAATTGAGTCACTACAACCCTTAATGTAGGATTGTATCATGAATTTACTTAGATGATTGCAATAGATCAATTTGTCATGAGGAACCAAAAGTCATAGCCAATTTGGATGAGGTTGGCCTATTGGTGTCTAAGACAAGTGCTTTAAAAGATGGTTACTTAATTAGAACCATTACATCGGTAGCAGAGAGCCTCCCATCGATCTCCACTTACTTGACCAATTTGGTTGACTAAATCTGATTTGGGGTGCTTAGTGTTTAGTTCACCATGATTGCATTGCGCCATGAGTCTAGTCTTGATGAATCAAGATACGATCTCACTAGTAGATCCAATATAATTATGGATTTACATGTAATGTAAATAAATAAGTAAACCTAAAGAAGATCTAAATTTAAGCTCCTCATAAATATTAAGTCGAGCGATCTTCCACCGTTATGGATGTGCGGATCCTTTCAGATGTTGACTATTCTCGACTAGATATAGTGGTTCAGTTGCATCAAGAAAGATGCAATCAGTCTATTGGCATGAGATGCTGTGGGATGAAGATGGAGTTGGGCCCAATAACTATCAGGTAAGGGTTCCAATGATGGCTTCACTTTCATAAGAACAGTGGATCTGACTTAACTAAAGAATGTGGTAAATAACTATCAGGTGAGGCTTCAGGAATTAGAGATCGGTGACCACTGCAATTTGCTTGAGAAGCATTGGATAAAAGTTATCCACTTATTGGTTGACATATCACTAATAACTATTAGATGAGATGATATACCAATTAGTGAGATCACAGTACCCACTTGAAATCCTAATCATAGATGTTTTCATTTCTCCACTTGAGAAGTGTGGGAGTTTCGAGAAAATAGTGAAAGTCAGTTTATTTTTAAAATAAAATTTTTAAAATAAACTAAAAAGTTAATTACAAAATCTAACTAGAATCTTCTTCTCTCTATAGAAAAATAAGGAAGTCAATTACAAAATCTAACTAGAATCTTCTTCTCTCTGTAGGAAAATATCTGCTTCAAATCCTCTTGTCCATATCTTAGAAAACAACCGATCGACTGGACCTAATTACAAGGATTGGCTTAGAAACTTAAAGATAGTCTTAAGTTTTGAAAAGCTAAGCTATGTACTTGATTAGGATCTTCCTGCACTACCAGCTCATCCGACCCCTGATCAAAGGGCTACCCATGGGAAGTGGTTGGACGATGACAATAAGGCATGGTGCTACATGCTGGCTTCTATGTCCAATAAGCTCCAACGCCAGCACGAGGATATGAAAACCGTCAGGAGTATGTTAGTCCACCTACAAGAGTTGTATGGTGAGTAGAGTTGCACAGCTTGCTATGAAGTGTCCAAGAGACTCTTCAAGATGAAAATATATGATGGGCATTCAGTCCATAAGCATTGTTTGATAATGATTAAGGACTTTGAGGAGATTGAGAAGCTCAGGATGTTCACAGACAAAGAGTTGTAGATTGATTTGATCCTATAATCTCTTTCTAATTCATATGGGTAGTTTATTATAAATTACCATATGAATAATATTAAATGTTGGTGACTACGGAAGGCACCTTGAAGAATTTAAGGAATACTATTCTAGTTATGGAGCAGACTTATTCTTCTAAAAAAAAATCTATTGAGAAGAAAAAGAAGTCTGTGAATAAGCAGAAGGTAGAGAATAGGCTGAGGAAAGAGGTTCCTAAAAAGAAGGCCGTAGAGAGAGAAAAGTGTTTCAATGGCAAAAATGATGGCCATTAGATGAGGAACTACCCTACTTATCTTGCTAGCCTGAAGAATAAGAAGGATGGCACACCTTCTGAAGGTATGTCTAACCTACTCATTATCGAAACTAGCCTTACGATTTTTCTGCATTTAGTTAAGTTATAGACTCTGGTTCTAGCGCTCATCTATGCACTTCTATGCAGTGTCTTGAGGATAGTAGGAGGCTGAGGGATGGTGATTTGACTTTATAAGTTAAAAATAGAGCAAGAGTTGCTGCTGTGGCTGTGGGGACATACCCTTTGCGACTATCATTAGGATTTAGTTTGATTCTTAAGGACTGTTATTGTGTATCTGTGGCTAGTAGAAATTTAATTTTTATTTCATGTTTTGTGTAGGATAACTATGTAATTAGTTTTCATAAGGACTATTGTACCATTTATTTTGAAAATAAAATAGTTGAAAGTAGATTCTTAATTAACAATCTCTATTAGTTGCATGTTGATATTTCTGTGAATATAACCAAGCAGAATGTGAATGTCATGGAAATAAATGACCTAGAGATGAAATTAACCTAAAGTATATGTGACACATTAGGCTAGATCATATAGAAGAAGAAAGGATTAACAGATTAGAGAAAGATAGGCTCTCGGGCTTCATTGACTTTCGAGTCTTATTCAGTCTGTATATTCTGCCTTTAAGAAAAAATAACTAAGCTATCCTTTGTGAGATAAGAAAAAAAGATCACTGAGATATTTGTCCTGGTACACATTGTTAGAAATTATTCCCAAAGCCAATTATCAGTCTGTTGACGGTTGTACTCATTTTGTAATTGTATATAAATTTTCAATAATAAAGTTATTTGGCTTTTTCATCATAAAATTTTATACATCTTCTATATGAACTCTTGTATTGTAATGAAGTCCTTAAGATTATTTTAAATTGATAAATAAAGATTTATCATTTAGTTTTTAAACTTGTTTGCGACCTAATAATATGCTATTACTAGGATGATAGCAATATCAAGTGTAGGTCATTGTATACCATATAGGTTGGTTATCCTCTTAACCAAGGAGTGTGGAGACACTGATATAGCATGCGAATGAAGTGTAGGAGTACACTTGCACTGAACATGATCAACTGTAAAGAATTTTGCTATCAAGAGTAGCTCGTGAAGGGTATGGGTATAAGTGTTCTTCCAACCTGAGATCACCATGGTGACTTGAAAGCAACTCACTGTACTTTGATACTGGATTATTTAAATTTTTAATTTAATAATGATAGATTTTTGAGTACAGTCAAGTACTTATTAAGTCAGTGTGTGAGTTAAGATGGGATTGATCTCTCCGGATTCAGGAGTTAATGCATCACTGTATTTCAATTTAGTAAAATCTTGATCAGGATAATCCATATGATGGATTGGAAAGATTGAGATATAATGTGGTTAACTATTTCAGGATTGACAGTTAAATCCTAGGTTACCTTAAGCATTAGGATCAAAGAGATGAATTATACAGTAACCATATGCCAGTAGATTCTTAAATATTGCATTGCAATCATTCAACCTATTTGGATATCGAGTCCATTACTAGATGGTTACTTCAATTAGTTTAAAAAGTTATTCCAGTACTACTGACTTAGGTTCGAACCTATGGGGTCACACTCAAAAAAAATTTCTGTTTGATCAAGTGGCTGATCAATGATTGAGAATCGTTCTAGGATGTAATCGTCAATTCGATTGATGATTAATCTAATGCAAAAGTTGTAGTGAATTAATTCGCTAACAGTTAGTGAATTAAAGGAGGATTGATAAGCAATTGGATTGCTGATTAACTCAATTTGATTGAGCAATATAATTTGGTTCAAGTCTAATTGAATTGGATTTGAATTTGGTTTGACCCGACTAGGTTATGAGATGATCTAATTGCTAAGGTGATTGATTTCTGATTTGATTAAAAATTGAGCTCGATTAAATTCTGATTTAATCAAGTTTGGATCCTAATTGGATTGGATTCAAGTTATTTAATTAGGTCTAACCTAATTTGATTAGGTTGAAGACTTATTGGATAAAACCTAAGAGTCCAAATCAGCTTAGACTTTTCCCTACTGCCAACCACACTTGTGCGCACACCCACACCTCAACACAAATTCAGATTTGCATGAGAAACTCCACACTAAGAGGTCTTGTGTCACCCACTCTGAGAGCCCTAAGGATGAGATAAGATTTGGTTCAAGTTGAATTTAAATTGGATTTGAATTCAGCATGGAACTTGATCCTTATCTTGGTTCGAATTTGATTTGAACTTGGACTCTATCTCCCTATCTATGCCATTTATAAGAAGCCTTGAGTTTTGTGCGACAAAATAAGAGAGAAAATAGAAAAAAAAGTTTCCAACATGAGGCTAGGATTTTGGGCGTGAGGTCTTGGGTTTGGGTGGCCATCTTGGGCATGTGAGCATAGAGGAGAATCTTCTCCTCTTTGGGGAGATACCTAGATCAAATCTAGGGTTTTTGGTGAGAGCTCCCATCACATGATCCTCCTTGTCCATCTTTGATTCTGAAGGAGTTCGTGAGATCCAAAGAGAGGAGCAGATCAGCCATCTAGCAGGTCTTCGTACGAACTAGCATTCTCGAAGAGATCGATCAGCGTAGGACTTCGTGTGGACCAACCATAGAGGCTGGATATTCTGTGTGGCTGCGAGCATCCTTTGAGTCTTTGTGATTCAGATGCAGACACCTTCTACCTGTGCTCAGGTATCAAGTTTTGAACTTGATCTATATGTAGATGTGATCTACAGATACATGTATGATGCGATCATGCATGTAGATTTTATTTTCAGGTCTTTGTATGTATATATGACATGTTATAGATCCTAGGATAGGTGTTAAGATTAGATCTAAAGTATGTATTGTAGATTAAATTGTTTAATCTCATATTTTTGCTGTATAAAAATTTTAAAAATACATGCTATGCACCTGCTAATTTTTCTTCAGTGGTATTAGAGCCTAGGTTCGGTATAACATGATTATATATGCAAATTAGATCTGATTTTCTATTATTTAGATTAGATCTAAATAATATTTATGCTCATGATCTGATTTTGGTTAGATGTTGTATGATTTAGATTAGATCTAAATTTTATCATATGTGATATGATTAGACTAGATGCTTAGTGGCGTGGTAATCTGATTGAACTTTTTTGGCCGTTTGGTCACAAGAGAAAGTAGGATTTTATGATCTTCTACTTCCATTCTATGGGATCTCTTATGGCATGTACAGGTGCCATTTGTTCATGAACATGAAACACTAAAAGGAAGAAAACTTACTTTTTTGAAAAATCCTAGATTTTTGAAACTATAGGATTGTTGTATGTAATACAATTTTTTAAAAAATAAAATCATCTAATCTATGTAATTAAAATTATTTTAATCATAAAAAATAAAATCTAAAATTATAAAATATTTAGATATGATTTAAAAATTTATTTATGATTAATTTTATTTTGAGTTATACAAAATTTTTAAGTACTGAAACTCTGAAAAATCTACTGGTATGTATACTGGGCCGACTCAATTTTGAACTGAGCCAATTCAGTCCCCTAATTTAGTTGACTCAGTGCTGACTGAGCCGACCTAGTTATCACAGGATGAACAGTAATAATTACTATTCATCATTAGTTAGCCAATCAAGTAATAGATTTGGTCGACCCACTGATGTTAGTCGGCTCAGTCCAGGGATGAACCGATCCAATTTCAGAACAAATTTTTTTTGCATAAATTAGTTATAAATTATTTATAAAATTTAAAATTAAAAATATTTCAAATCTAAATAGCAAATTCATGTTAATCTTATACTTAATTGAGAATTAAGTTGAATCAATTAGATCTAGAATTATGAATTAAAGATATAATGACATTCACATAAAATATGAATCTATGGGTTAGGTTGATTAGGTCTTCTTAGTTAGATTTGACCTAAGGTTAGAATCAAATAGACTTAATAGAGAAATTGATTAAATATAATAAAAAATGAAACTAGATTAAATCAGAATTTCTCTAGAGTCAATACAAAAATTGTAGTTGGTCAAGTCTATGTCTTTGATTGGACCAAGATGGACCTTAATCGTGGCTTAGTGATTGAGCCCGAATCTTTAGGCAAACCAAATTGAAATTGATGAACCAATTGGTATCTAAAGTAAGTTTGACTGTTTTGATCGATGGTTATTAATTGGGAGCTACTCGCATAGATTGAGTCTATGGCGAGTTAATGACATATCCCTCCCACCGATCTCATTTTTCTGGCCAATGTGATTGATCATCTTTTGATTTGGTTGCTCATTGATTCGTCCTAACCCATGCTGCATAGATTGATCAGTATGACTGATTTAGATGCTAGGACCAGCTTGAATCTAGTCTTCTTTCATCTGACTTGGTAAAGTCAGTCAGAGGATTATGATTAACCGATCAACTTTCTTTCTTCTCTTGAATTGTGTTAATCAAATCCTCTAAATTATTAGGCCCTAAAATTGATATAGTTATTGAGATAACTATATTATAGCCTCCTATTAAGCTAGGTGATAATGGATCCATTAGTTTGATAATTATTGGAGGCTCAAAGGCCTAGTGCTTATTGGCTATTGGAATTATCATTCATAATATGATGGCTTAGTCAAGTCTCTCTGATGGGTGGTTTGGTTGGCCAACCAAAATCGAGCCTAATCTTTCATTAGTTAAATTCTTGAGAGTAGTCATATTAATGGTTGGACCTAACTAGAACCTTACAGTAGATGCCAAAGCCTACTAATTAGGTTCCTAGAGGCTACTAATTTATAAAAATAGTGGGAGAACCTTTAGACTAAAGTCCATATTTTTAGGCTTAACAATTTATATACTGATTAGGTTTTGATTTTTCTTTTATGTAGTTATGGCCACCACCTTGTCGCTCGAATCACTGTTGGACAGTGACAAATTGATGGGACCCAATTTTGATTCCTGGTATCGAAAATTGAAAATCATCTTGGAGCATGAGTGATTCTTGTATATGCTGATAGATTCGGCACTGGAGGAGCCTGCTCCGAATGCATATGATATGATTTGAGATACTTATCAGAAGTAGATCAATGATCGCATCATAATGCGTTGCATTATGCAAACTGCGATGAACGACAAATTCAGTTGCAAGTTTGAGGATGCTCAATCGAAAAACATGCTTCAGATGTTGGTACTCCCAACAATGTTGAGCAATATAAAACTAGTTGTGCCATCTTCAATGCTTGAATGAGGGAGGGGGTGTCGATCATTGATCATGTATTGTACATGATCGAACAGATCGAGTGTCTGAGCAAGATCGACTTTTCCTTATATGAATGCCTCGAAAAGATGTGATTCTGTATTTTTTGCCAAAGTTCTATCTACCATTTCTCAGTCATTATAGAATGACGAAGCTTGTAGTCAATTACCATAATTTTTTGAGATTACGGTAGACTTTTGAGAAGGATCACTAGCTCCAGAAGGAGACAGTGAATGTAGTGAGAGGATCCTCAACAGGGCATCATCCTTTTAAGAAAAAAAAGAAGAAAAATAAAAACAAAAAAGTGCAACATGCTGGGGGTCAGACTAGAAACTCCAAGTCCAATCAGAGTCAGGCAAAATAATTCTACTGTAAAAAGCAGGGTCATTGAAAGAGAAATTATTCTCAATACAAAGCTTTCCTTGATCCGCACAGGCCAAATAAGAAGATACAAGCAGTTGCTGGGCAAGGTAATTATATAATAACACCTTGCAACTTCTTTATTTGTGATACTATGATCTGGGTATTGGATACAGATAGTCCTATTAATATTTGTAATTTGTTGCAGGAACTTTAAATCAGTAGGAGATTTAAGGACGGTGAGAGATTCCTGAATGTTCGAGATGGAAGATCAGTTTCAGTTCTAGCTTTAAGAATTATCCAGCTTGTATTCAATTCTCATGTCATTATTCTTAGTGATTATCATTTTTGCCTTTTATTTCTATTAAATGTAATTTTTGTAGGCCTTTTCACCAAAGAAAATTATGATATTTCTAGAAAAAAAAGTTCATATGATATTGTTGGTGCAAAAATCCGCTTGCGCCGGAGAAGCTGGAGTCGGGGAAGCCGCGGTCGCCGTCGGGACCTGCAAGGGAAGTCTAAACCGGAGGTGGGGTTGCTCCGGCAAGACCCTCCGACGCTCAAGTCAGTATTCTGCCTCAACAAGAATGAAGTGCTCGAACGGAGAATTTAGCAGAGTTTTGAGATAAGAAAAATGAGCTTAAAGAATAACGTATCTGGATCCCCCTTTTATAGACGGAGGAGGCAACGGATTGATGGCGACGTTTGTAACCGCCTGGTAGTGGGCCGCCCATGGTCAGGGGAATTGATTGCGAAAGATAATGGAGCAAACACATGGCCATCACCTCGGCCCGCCACATGGAATCTGTTGTGAGGGGTGGAGCAGCGTCCGTTGTCAGCGGATAGGAGAATCGCATGGTATCCGTCGCAGGAGGTGGAGCAGGTTCGTGGCCGTTACTGTGGCCTGCCAGGGGATAGTGGAGCTGTGCGGAGTCCGCCACAGGGAGTGGAGCAGGGCGGCTATGGTTACTGCGGCCTGTCAGGGAATGATGGTACTGTGCGGGGTCCGCCACAGGAAGTGGAGCAGGGTCGTGGCCATTTTGAGGGCCTGTCAGGGAGCGTGGATCTGTCGATTGAAGCTCGGCAATGGCCGGAGCCCGATTTCTGTTGAGGTCCGGGAGAGGTCCTCCTGGCGGTAGGGGTCATGAGCGGAGCCCGACCCCGGGGGAGTCCGGGCGGAACACTCTCGGAGCCGAAGTTGCGGGTGGAGTCCGGCTCTCGTAGGAGTCCGGGCGGAGTCTGCTTGCGACTGTAGTCGTTGGCGTCAGAGATGAGGCTCGGCTCCCTTAAGAGCACGGGTGAAGTCCTCCAACAGTTGGTACCGAGAGCAGAGCCCGGCTCCCGTAGGAGTCCGGGCGGAGCTGTTCTGATGTTGGCGGCGGAGCCCGGCTCCCGTAGGAGTCCGGGCGGAGCTGCACTTGCTGTCGTCGGTGGAGCCCGACTCCCGTAGGAGTCCGGGCAGAGCTGCACTTGCTGTCGGCGGTGGAGCCCGGCTCCCGTAGGAGTCCGGGCGGAGCTGCACTTGCAGTCGGCGGTGGAGCCTGGCTCCCGTAGGAGTCCGGGCAGAGCTGCGCTGCAATCAAAGTTAAGGGTGAAGTCCGGCTCTGGTAGGAGTCCGGATGGAGCTTACCAGCAGTTGATACTGAGAGCGGAGCCCGGCTCCCGTAGGAGTCCGGGCGGAGCTGTCCTGATGTTGGCGGCGGAGCCCGGCTCCCGTAGGAGTCCGGGCGGAGCTGCACTTGCTGTCGTCGGTGGAGCCCGACTCCCGTAGGAGTCCGGGCGGAGCTGCACTTGCTGTCGGCGGTGGAGCCCGGCTCCCGTAGGAGTCCGGGCGGAGCTGCACTTGCTGTCGGCGGTGGAGCCCGGCTCCCGTAGGAGTCCGGGCAGAGCTGCGCTGTAATCAAAGTTAAGGGTGAAATCCGACTCTGGTAGGAGTCCGGATGGAGCTTACCAGCAGTTGATACTGAGAGCGGAGCCCGGCTCCCGTAGGAGTCCGGGCGGAGCTGTCCTGATGTTGGCGGCGGAGCCCGGCTCCCGTAGGAGTCCGGGCGGAGCTGCACTTGCTGTCGTCGGTGGAGCCCGGCTCCCGTAGGAGTCCGGGCGGAGCTGCACTTGCTGTCGACGGTGGAGCCCGGCTCCCGTAGGAGTCCGGGTGGAGCTGCACTTGCTGTCGGCGGTGGAGCCCGGCTCCCGTAGGAGTCCGGGCGGAGCTGCACTTGCTGTCGGCGGTGGAGCCCGGCTCCCGTAGGAGTCCGGGCGGAGCTGCACTTGCTGTTGGTGGTGGAGCCCGGCGGAGCTGCGCTGATGTTGATTCCGTTGAGGGTTTCGGCTGTGGGTATTTTATACCCAACACCAGTCCCCCTACATCCGAGTTTGAATTTCAAATGAAGGAAGTACACAGAGGTACAGCCAGAACCGTCCCTTCGAATCCTGCGCCCTGCCGCTCCCAGATATTTTGGCATTAAATGAGCGCGTGCCGGAGTCTTTTCAAATTGGGGCGGTACGAGGGGACGCTTCGAAAACCCCGCAGGTACGCTGGCCTAGGTACAGCACAATTATGACCCTGCCAACCGCCAGCCACCTTTAGCCGTCTGCCACGAGGAGTGGGACATGCGTCGGATGCAGACTGGCCTGGGGGGATTCACGATCATTATGGCGCCGGATCTCAGGGTCTATTTAAACCCGTCCTCCCCCCTTCAGGCATCCTACTCCATTTCTGATTTCTTGCTGGCGTCTGTCTTCTCTCCGAGAGCCTGCTCTAGTGAACGCCCTCTCGAGCCGTAGGTGCCTCCCGTTTCTCGCTCCCCAGGTCCTCAGAGCAAGATAGGTTAGTGCCAACCTTCTTCTTCTTACCGCCTAGGGGCTTCTCCTCTTTTCATTTCTTTTGTGTCTTCTTCCGGGTTGACCTTCGGCGTCTCGTTCCCTTCTCGGTTTGCCTTTCTAGGATCCTTTAGGTTCTCCCCCTGAAAAATGTCTTCCGACTCTTCTGCCCCCGTCAGCTCTGGGAGTTCTTCTGCTTCGAACCCCCAGGCCCCTGTCTCTGCGGACGAACCCGCATCCGGGGCAGGGCCTCGCCCGGTTTTCGCACCGGGCGCCATTCCATGTTCGTCGACTCCGGACGAACTCCTCCTGATAAGGGCTCGGTACGGGGTTCCTTCGGAGTACGACCTGGAGCTTCCTAGCCCCTCTGACCGGGCCAGCGCTCCCCCTCCTGGTCGCTTTTGTTTGTACCAGAAGGCATTCCGTGCCGGACTCCGACTTCTGCTTCCTGTCTTTGTTGCTGCCTTTTTTCGCTTCTTAGACATTTCTCTCGCCTCTGTGGCCCCGAATTCCTTTAGGTTTTTGATAGGGTTTCTCTCTCTCTGCCATATAGCCGAGGTCCAGCCATCCCTCTCCTTGTTCAGGCATTTCTACACCTTCAAACGCCATCCTTCAGCGAAGGACTGGTGGTACTTCTCCCCCTAGTTCGGTAAGAAGGGGTTGCTGAAGGGTGCCCCTTCTTCGATTCACAACTGGAAGGAGAAATTTCTCTTTGTCTACTGCCCGACCCTGGAACTAGGTCTGCCCCCTTGGGGGTCTCTGAGGGATTCCGTCCGCCGGGCTCCCAGCCTGGGAGAGGATGACCTCCAGGCTGCCCAGAAGCTTCTGAGTTATCCCGCTCCTTCCCTTCCTAACCTTCTGAGGGAGCAGCTTTTTTCAACATCGGCCTGAGCCCTCAGGATCCAGCAAGTATTTATCTTTCCTTTTCTTGCCTTCTTCTTCTCTTTTTTTTTTTTTTTTTTTCTTTCTCTCTTCTTTTTTCTCTTTTTCTCCTCCTTTTTTTTTTTTTTTTTTTTGACTCTGGACTGATCGGTGCCGCTTCTTCTTTCTTCTCTTTTTTTTCCTGTTTTTTTTTTTTAGCAATGGACGCCGAAGCCACGCGGATGCTCACCAAGGCTATGAGAGCTCAGAAGAGGAAGGGCGCGACGACCTCCGGTTCGGCGAAGAGGGCCAGGGTGGAGGAGACGAGCTTGGCTGCGCCCGTCCAGGCGACCCCGGCCATCGACATTCCTTCGGATGCCGAGCCAGCGGCCCCCCGGGCTTCCTCAAGGAGCCCACCGATTGGGGTCCCCATTTCGGGGGTTCGCCCCACGGAGGCACCCGCCGCGGGGAGGAGGAGGAAATCGGTGGCCCGTAGGGCGAGCAGCCACCGAGCCGCTGTAGACGAGTCCGTCTGCTCCGAGGGGGATCGGAGAACCCCTTCAACGACAAGGCTCTGATCAGGCGGCTGCTCGATGGCTGTATTCTATCTGATATCGTGGAGAGGATCGACCGCGTCGATCCCGAACAGCGGGCCTGAGACACTTTGGGGTCCTTTCTTGAGGTAAGCGGATGTTTATTTGCATGGTTGCTCGATCTTTGTTGTAATTCTCAATCTGTCCTTGCAGATCGGGCACCAGCTCTTCGCCTATGTCGAGGCGTCGAGCCGCATGAGAAGGGACCTCCTTCAGGTGGAGGAGCGCTGCCAGGATGAGGTTGCTCATCTTCAAGCGAAGGCGACCGAGGTGGCCGCCCTCCGGGAGGCCCTGGAGAGAGAGAGGCAAGATCGGGAAGAGGAAAGACAAGCCCGGGAGGAGGAGAGACGAAGCTTGGAGGAGTCGGCGAGGAAGACGGAGGCCGAGGTCGCCCATTTGGCCGAGCAGACTCCGGTTCTGGTTTCGGAGGCCAGGACCCTTGCGGTGGAGGAGTTCAAGGCCTCCGCGGAGATGAGAGAACTGAACGTCCAGTTCGGCCTGGAGGCATTCACCAAGGGGTTTGAGCTCTGTCGAGAAAGGGTGGCCAGTAGATACCCCGACCTTGATCTCGGCTTTCTGGAGGAGTCTGACGACGAGGCCGGCCCTTCGCCCGTCGCCACCGCAGTCGCACCCCCCGCGCCGAGCTCTCCACCCCCTGCCCCCGAGGTCTGAGACCTCCGATCTTGTATCTTTCTTTTGTTGCCATACTTTCTTTCCGTTTGTCTTCAAAATTAATCAATAAAGTCAAATTTCTTATTGTGGATGGCCTTTTCTCCCCCCTGCTCCTCCTTTTCTGCCTTTCTTCTTGTAATGAGTCGGTCTTTGACGTTTGCATCTTCCGATGGTAGTGCCCTGCCGAAGCACTCCCCTTGCCCCTGGGGGTCCCGCTGAAGTCAACTATCCAACGGCTGAAAAAGGAGGTCCTCCACCTGACGAAGAAGTTGAAGAAGGCGGAGGGCGAGCTCCGCCAGTCGAAAAAATGCTACTCCGAAGCCGCCGCTGAGGCCGCCCACTTCAGGAGTCTCCAAGTGAAGGCAATCATGGACTACAACCGGAGGAAGGTGAACTTCACAAAGGAGCTCGAGGAATGTAAGAAGAGCGTCAGCGACCGAACTTGGGCTCAAGAAGCCAGGATCAGCGCCCTTAAGGTGGAGCTATCAGCTGTGAAGAGGAAAATCGGCCAGCTGGAAGGAAACTCATCTCGGCTCCTGGCATGGGTTGATGATGAACAAAAATGGTCGCAGAAGGTCTCCGACCTCCAGAAGCAACTCCAAGATGCTGAGATGAGCCACGATGTGCAGCGGGCCAGCTGGCGCCGACAAGTGGAAGAGCACAAAGGGAGATTCCGTCAGGCGGCGGACGAGGTTGTTCGTCTCCAGAGGCAGTTGGTTACCAGGGCACAGCTTACTAACGCCCAAGATATCGAAGAGCTCCTAGCCCTGAGAGGCACTGTCGAAGGAATTTCCGTCTCCCTTGGGGAGAAGACAGTCGAGCTTCAACAAGTGAAAATCCAACTGGCGCTCGAGCGGAAGGCCGTCGCGGATGCAGAGGTGGAGTCTGAAGTTCTACGAAAGCGGCATCGAGAAATGGAGGCAGAGAGCCGACATCTTCGTCAGACGCTCCAGGATACGCTGCGGAAGAAGGAAGAACTAGAAGAAGCAGTGGAGAACCTGAGGCAGTCCTGGTTGAGGGATGGAGGTGATAACCCTAGGTCGGAGGGAGCAGGACCTCCTTAGAGTTCTTTTGTAGTCACCCCCTTTTTGTAGCTGCTTTCTTCTTGTCATTTTGTTCCTCTTTCCCTGGCCGTCCTGGCCCTGTAGTACGTATATCGAAAATGAAGAAAAAGCACTTTGTGTTACCTTGCCCACGCGTAGCACCGATATTGTCGTCCGTTGACCCTTTCTCATCGTTTGGCTTGTTTGACTTAGATGTCGTCGTGGGAAGGGACTCTTCCCTTCCCTCCGATCTCGTCATGTGGCCAAGTCTCGCCACCATTTTTAACCCTTGCTGGCGAAGTAGCGGATGGAGCCCGGCTTCCTTAGGAGTCCGGGCGAAGTCTTTCTTGGCGGCGGAACCCGGCTCCCGTAGGAGTCCGGGTGAAGCTTTCCTTGGCGGCGGAACCCGGCTCCCGTAGGAGTCCGGGTGAAGCTTTCCTTGGCGGCGGAACCCGGCTCCCGTAGGAGTCCGGGTGAAGCTTTCCTGGGCGGCGGAACCCTGCTCCCGTAGGAGTCCGGGTGAAGCTTTCCTTGGCGGTGGAATCCGGCTCCCGTAGGAGTCCGGGTGAAGCTCTCCTTGGCGGCAGAACCCGGCTCCCGTAGGAGTTCGGGTCTTCCATTTTGCTTGAGCCGGCGCGAGGTTCTCGTTATCAGCCTGGCTTGTGGGGGCGCATTAGGGCGCTGTAAGGCCTCTCCCCCCTCCGGTCTAAAAGAACCGGGCCTTCAACTTTGCTCATGTCAGGATGAGGTTCTCCTCCTGTTCCTGACATGGCTGTGGGGGCACATTAGGGCGTTGCAAGGCCTCTCCCCCCATCCGGTCTAAAAGAACCGGGCCTTCAACTTTGCTCATGTCAGGACAAGGTTCTCCTCCTGTTCCTGACATGGCTGTGGGGGCACATTAGGGCGTTGCAAGGCCTCTCCCCCCATCCGGTCTAAAAGAACCGGGCCTTTGACTTTGCTCAAGTTAGGGCGAGATTTTCCTCCTGTCCCTAACAGGACTGTGGGGGCACATTAGGGCGTTGTAAGGCCTCTCCCCCCATCCGATCTAAAAGAACCGAGCCTTTGACTTTGCTCATGTTAGGGCGAGGTTTTCCTCCTGTCCCTAACAAGGCTGTGGGGGCACATTAGGGCGTTGTGAGGCCTCTCCCCTCATCCAGTCTAAAAGAACCGAGCCTTTGACCTTGCTCATGTCAGGACGAGGTTCTCCTCCTGTTCCTGACATGGCCGTGTTTTTGGAGGAATCATATCCAGTCATAATACATCCACGCTAGGTGGGAGGAGCATGTTAGCTAAAAAGAAAAGTAGATTCAAAGCGAAATAGTAAGCGATACATTTACAGTATTCCCGCTCCTTCTTGAGACCCTCCGGTGATGGAGTCGATGGTCCTGATGGGCGGCCGGTCCCCGGGCTGCTCCTCCCTTTTCTGCGGTTCAGGCGGCGGGAGGGCTCTTGGCCGGTCTCTTCTATCCTCAGGCCTGCGATGGATGAATCTGTCGAGTCGACCTCACCGAATGAGCTCCTCGATCTCGTCCTGGAGCTGGATGCATTCCTCCGTGTCGTGGTCGTGGTCGCGGTGGTAGAGGCAGAACTTGTTGGGGTTGCGCTTCCTGGGGTGTGTGCGCATCCTCTCCGACCTAGGGAGCTGCTCCCTGACCTCCATCAGCACCTGGGCCTTCGAGGCGTTGAGGGGGCCGTAGCTGCGGAATTTCCCTGGCGGGTAACCCCGCCGAAATCTGTTGTCCGGGTTTCTTTGCCTACGTGCCCGGGGGGAAGTATGGGCGCGCTTATGTCCAGGAGGGGATCGGGGGCGAGGTCGGGCTTCCTTTGGCCTCTTCTCAACTGCGGGCTTACCAGAATCTCCCACCTGACGCTCCCTCGCAGTCTCTTCATCCTTCATTTTGAAGGCCTCTTCCGCTCGGGCGTATCCTTCAGCCCGAGCCAGCAGATCAGCAAAATTCCTGGGGTACTTCTTCTCCAAAGAGTACAAGAGATCATTCTTCTGAAGGCCACCTTTCAGGGCGGCCATGGCAACCGACTGGTCCAAGTTTCGGACCTCCAACGCCGCGATGTTGAAGCGGTTGACGTAGGCCCGTATGGACTCCCCTTCCCTCTGCTTGATGTTGATGAGGGACTCCGAACCTTTCCGGGGACGTCGGCTGCTGACAAAATGGGCCACGAATTGGTGGCTCATTTGATCGAAGGAGAATATGGTACCCGACTTCAGAGCCGAGTACCAGTTTCTTGCTGCTCCCTTTAAAGTAGACGGGAAAGCCCGGCACAAGATGGCGTCAGGAGCACCGTGAAGCAGCATCATCGTTCGAAAGGCCTCCAGATGATCAACCGGGTCCGACGTCCCGTCGTAGCTTTCGAACTGGGGAAGCTTGAAATTCGGCGGGATCGGTTCCTGCATAATCATTTGGGAGAAGGGAGGGTTAGTGCAAATATCCTCACCATAAGCGGGAGGTGCGTGGTGGAGTTCTTCGATCCGTCGGTTCATCTCCTGGAGCCTTCGATCCAGGAAATCCTCTCGACTTCGAGTCTCGAGGGTCCTTTGGCAGAACGGGGGCAGGGATCTTCCAGGGGTGGAGTCGTGGTCCGATTGAGGGCTCTCTACCCTCTGATTCGCCTTCCCGGGAAGGACGGGGCGGCTGGCCCAGGTGGCCCGCCCCACCACCGGGTTTTGGCATTCCGGAGATGCCCCCTCCGGATGCGCCGACGCCTGCGGTGGCTGCTGCTGCATTGCCTGTACGGCTTCGACGAGGCCTCTGACCTGCTGTGCCAGCAAGTCAAACTACTCCGCGCCGACCGCCGTCGTCGGAGGGGGAGGAGGAGGAGGCTGAGAAACGGGAGGGGAGGTCGGAGCCTGAGATCTGACCGCGGAGGCCATGGACCACCGGGTGGACGCCCTGTGTGGAGGCATCGGGTGTCGATCTTGCGGGGGGGGGTTAGGAGTGGATGACGGAGAAACGGTCGGAGGCAGCTCCGTTGAACACTCCTTCAAGAACAAGGGTGCTGCGAAGACACAGCCCTTCCTCTAGCGCCAATCCTGTTGGTGCAAAAATCTGCTTGCGCTGGAGAAGCTGGAGTCGGGGAAGCCGCGGTCGCCGTCGGGACCTGCAAGGGAAGTCTAAACCGGAGGTGGGGTTGCTCCGGCAAGACCCTCCGACGCTCAAGTCAGTATTCTGCCTCAACAAGAATGAAGTGCTCGAACGGAGAATTTAGCAGAGTTTTGAGATAAGGAAAATGAGCTTAAAGAATAATGTATCTGGATCCCCCTTTTATAGATGGAGGAGGCAACGGATTGATGGCGACGTTTGTAACCGCCTGGTAGTGGGCCGCCCATGGTCAGGGGAATTGATTGCGAAAGATAATGGAGCAGACACGTGGCCATCACCTCGGCCCGCCACGTGGAATCTGTTGTGAGGGGTGGAGCAGCGTCCGTTGTCAGCGGATAGGAGAATCGCATGGTATCCGTCGTAGGAGGTGGAGCAGGTTCGTGGCCGTTACTGTGGCCTGCCAGGGGATAGTGGAGCTGTGCGGAGTCCGCCACAGGGAGTGGAGCAGGGCGGCTATGGTTACTGCGGCCTGTCAGGGAATGATGGTACTGTGCGGAGTCTGCCACAGGAAGTGGAGCAGGGTCGTGGCTGTTTTGAGGGCCTGTCAGGGAGCGTGGATCTGTCGATTGAAGCTCGGCAACGATCGGAGCCCGATTTCTATTGAGGTCCGGGAGAGGTCCTCCTGGCGGTAGGGGTCGTGAGCGGAGCCCGACCCCGAGGGAGTCCGGGCGGAACACTCTCGGAGCTGAAGTTGCGGGTGGAGTCCGGCTCTCGTAGGAGTCCGGGCGGAGTCTGCTTGCGACTGTAGTCGTTGGCGTCAGAGATGAGGCTCGGCTCCCTTAAGAGCACGGGTGAAGTCCTCCAACAGTTGGTACCGAGAGCGGAGCCCGGCTCCCGTAGGAGTCCGGGCGGAGCTGCACTTGCTGTCGTCGGTGGAGCCCGGCTCCCGTAGGAGTCCGGGCGGAGCTGCACTTGCTGTCGACGGTGGAGCCCGGCTCCCGTAGGAGTCCGGGCGGAGCTGCACTTGCTATCGACGGTGGAGCCCGACTCCTGTAGGAGTCCGGGCAGAGCTGCGCTGCAATCAAAGTTAAGGGTGAAGTCCGGCTCTGGTAGGAGTCCGGATGGAGCTTACCAGCAGTTGATACTGAGAGCGGAGCCCGGCTCCCGTAGGAGTCCGGGCGGAGCTGTCCTGATGTTGGCGGTGGAGCCCGGCTCCCGTAGGAGTCCGGGCGGAGCTGCACTTGCTGTCGTCGGTGGAGCGCGGCTCCCGTAGGAGTCCGGGCGGAGCTGCACTTGCTGTCGGCGGTGGAGCCCGACTCCCGTAGGAGTCCGGGCGGAGCTGCACTTGCTGTCGGCGGTGGAGCCCGGCTCCCGTAGGAGTCCGGGTAGAGCTGCGCTGCAATCAAAGTTAAGGGTGAAGTCCGGCTCTGGTAGGAGTTCGGATGGAGCTTACCAGCAGTTGATACTGAGAGCGGAGCCCGGCTCCCGTAGGAGTCCGGGTGGAGCTGTCCTGATGTTGGCGGCGGAGCCCGGCTCCCGTAGGAGTCCGGGCGGAGCTGCACTTGCTGTCGTCGGTGGAGCCCGGCTCCCGTAGGAGTCCGGGCAGAGCTGCACTTGCTGTCGGCGGTGGAGCCCGGCTCCCATAGGAGTCCGGGCGGAGCTGCACTTGCTGTCGGCGGTGGAGCTCGGCTCCCGTAGGAGTCCGAGCGGAGCTGCACTTGCTATCGGCGGTGGAGCCCGGCTCCCGTAGGAGTCCGGGCGGAGCTGCACTTGCTGTCGGTGGTGGAGCCCGGCTCTCGTAGGAGTCCGGGCAGAGCTGCGCTGATGTTGATTCCGTTGAGGGTTTCGGCTGTGGGTATTTTATACCCAACAGATATCATTTTGAATGATGTTACTATAATGAATGAACAATTAAATAATGATATTTATATTGTATCATGACTTAGTATAATATACACATCGAATAAACATCCTAGGATAGATGATGTCATGAATGTCTATCTTTAGCATTGTAGGCTAGATCATATTAACAAGAATAGGATGAATAGGTTGACCTAAGAAAAAATCCTCGAAGTTAATGATTGTGAATCATTGCCTATCTGTGAGTCTTATCTGAAAGAAGAGTGCCCTATAAGCCAATCGCATATATGTTACGATGGAATTTTTCTTTGTGATTTTTCAACTTATGTAATGATATTTATTATTTGAGGTATTGATTCATCATTTTAGCCACATCTTATTCTAAGATTATGATGAACCTCAAAGATTGATGTAATGATTTTAAAAGACATGAATGGGTCATGCTGGTGAGATCTAAAATCCTAAAATTCTAATCTTAAACATTCCTGATCGTAGGAGTATTGAGTCGGAGATCAATATTTCGAATAGACTGGCACATCGTACGTATGCTCGATGGAGAGGGTGGCAGATCTCACTAGCCACTTGTGTACGAGATACTAATACAAGGATGTGGGTGCTCATTTAAAAAATGAGTCTACTGAATTGACTCGATGAAAGAGAACATCTTATGAAAGCCTTACTTGCATGTCAAAGATGATTCTCTAAGTGAGAGTTGTACAAGTGATCCATAGACCCGAGACCATCATAAAATTTTATGCACATGAACTCATATTTTGGTTCATACTCAAGCATGACATTAAGATATGTATGGGGTATTTTGGATATGGTAGAGTGTGTATGAAGATTGTGAGTAGGTCAACATGGAATCTATTACTCCTAGTAAGAGGAGATCACATCCTATATATCTCAATTTTAGATGACTCGAAAAAAATCTTTTGGCCAAAAGCAGGAAGAAGATTAAAAAAAGTTATTAATACTTTTTCATCGAAGTCATCATTGATTAACTAAAAATCGATTTGAATATGTATTTGAGTTTGACATGGTTCTATGCTCATGAACATATTCAGGGTGCAGGGATGATCGAAGGATTGAATTGCACGATAACTTGCCACTGAGGGATATATTTGATATTTTTATCAAATTTTATATCTTCTAAATAGTCATGATACATTGTTATATATCAATCTTGACTTATAGATTTGATCGAATTAAAGAGTTTAATTCGATCGTCAATTAGAAAGGATTCTCATTGTTGAACTCTGGTTAGCTCGATTGGACCTAAATCGGTTAGATTGAAATCTAATCAAATTTGATCAACTTACACCCAGACCTACTGCTAGCTAGATATAAAATCTAATGAATCATATACATATAAAAATTAGCAAAGGATCCTTTTGAAAAAAGTTGATTGGAATTTTAGATTCAATCAGGGTTCCGGTAAGCATGCTAGCACGTGTGGAAATCCTAGCTCCTTTGGAGATCAATTTGATCTCATCCCTTACTAATTAGCTAGCCCAATTTGGTGGGCATTTGAGTTAGGTCATTCCACCTAGAAGCAAATAAAGTTGGGGTATCAAATCCCAAATTAGCACCAATTATGAAGAGTCCAAGTTGTGGTGGACTCTTGGTGCAAAATAGGTTTTGCGCGTGCATGTTGGCGTGAGCAGAAGAAAAGAGTCCTTCTGGCATGGGATTAAGATAGTGTGGTAACTCATATCACCTTTCATCATCTAATTCACATCTCAAAGCATGAGATGGATTTTTTTTAAAATTTTTGGGGTAGAGAAAAATTAAAAATGAGATGGGTCTCTCTCACACGCACGCAAAAGTGTCGCATCTCTCTGTATTTTTGGAGAGTCCTTCTCCTAATCAAATGCTTTTATATTGGAATGATTTTTTGTGATAATGTTCTTCATTTGATAATCTATTTTTGGTGATTTTTATGAAATTTTTTCAGACTTATCAGATGGCCAAATGGATGCTGGAATCTCCCTCGCATACGCGCACATGCGGTAATCAGCAATCGCATGAAGAGGTGAGAGAATAGCAACCTTAGTGAGAACTTTATCACCATTTTAGGATTTATGGAATTAGAAACAAGTCCTCTATCCACATGGATTTTTGTAGTTTTTTTTTATTTGAGAAGGGATGTGAAACATCCCTTCTTTCGTCGCGTGCACAGATGGTGCTAATCGATGTATCATTGATAAGAGTCCTTCTGCTTGAAGGAACTCTTAACTCTGATAATCAGATCAGATAAAACTTCCTTATGGGGTGTGTCCCTCTCTTTTGGCATCCCTCTGGTGGCTATAAAAAAAGCTTGGGCACTGAGTGCCCGAGGTATTCAGATCGAGTTTCTAATTTTATCTCCGTTGCTCTCCTTTCTTTCTTACAACCTATCTTAGTTTTAGGACAAGGCTTTGGGATTTAAGACAAAGTCTTATCTAGTTCAAACAAAGATTGTGAGGGTCCTAAATTAGGAGAATCAAAAGTTTAGAGGAGGTTTTAAGAGGGTAGAGTTAGATTCTTAGAAAAACCTGATCGGTACAAGGCTAGTTGAGTTCTAGGGGCTAGAACTCTTGAAGCAGGAGAAGAAGGAGCATTGTCTTTGGTTCAATTTTCATGTGGATCACCGTTGGAGGGTGGACACTTGGATATCTTGTGAAAATTATGATTAATGCTATAGGTATGTTTCTTATCCAAATTTATATTTATTGTGCTTTGATTATTATAGTTAAGGGTTTTTGGGCATTAGGTTTTTCGATGTATCGGATATTTTGAATAAAAATTTTAAACACCTAGTCCTTCCACTGTGCCACCAGTATCCAACAGTGGTATCAGAGCCTATCTTGATCTATATAATCAAAGTTTAAATTATAGTCTTGATTGTGATCAAGCATGGATTTTTGGTTTGGTTTAAGTCGGGTCAAGGGTTGAATCTGATTGAACATCCAAACCCTAGTATGTCTTAGAGATATATTTTAAATATAAAATGCATGATGTATGTATAAATTTTTTTTTAATAGATTATTACTCTAATTGAGATTCATCACCAAGTTATCCAGTCATAAGAGTAAGTAGAGTTCACAGACCCTCTCTTCCTATTCCATAGGGTATTCTTTTGGCGTGTAGGGGTGCCACTATGATATCCCAAAAAAAAGAATTATGAAAAGAGTATTTTGTATTCATGCATATTAGTAGAATTTCATGCATATGTGATATGCTTGAGATACTTTGTTATAGTCATATTGTATGATTATATTTTCATATCTTAGAGATATGATTGGATGCTATGATTAGTTGTTATGATTATTAAGATACAACTATAATAGTGCATCATTGTGATTGATTGAATTAGGATGTGCATGAAATCATTCAAGATCTCATAAAAATCATATTAAGTCATAGTGTTATGAATCAGTAACTGATTTATTTCTTGAATCGATTAATCAATTGGTATCTAAGGAGTGTTTTTAGTGCGGTGGTTTTTTAATTGGTTTCGTTGTCCTGACCAATTTTATTAGTGTTTAAGAAAAGCAATGGGGGGACCTCCATCAATCTTAACACTTTTCTAGCCAATTGAATTAGTTAGAATTTTGAATGAAGATAGCTCAGTATTTTGAACACTACATTGAAGGAACCAGATCTAGGATTTCAGGATTAGATCTTAAAATTTTTTCAAGATTAGGCAGCGGAAGACTAAAATAAATCAAAATTTATCTTACAAAATTAGAGAATCCCTAGATCTAAGATCCTATTATATGATTATTACATGGTATTAAATCAAAAATTAAAATATAAAGAGTAAGAACTACATGTTGATCATATCAATATGTTTCTATACTACATCTAATGTATGTAAAATATAATAGATCAGATCTATTACCTTGCAAGTTAGACGTTCTAACTTTGCTGATCTGGGCTTAAGGATGATGTTGCAAGCCACACATACATTTGGCCTCTAAGAGTCATCCACACGAGCCCATGAATCACGATCAGAAGTCCTGATCCAGGAAATCAGCACAGTATGCTAGTACTGTGCTGATCTTTCTTCGATGGTCGATCAGATGCCTCCTTCATGATTTGGACTCTTTTAAAGATGAGAAGTAAGAGAAGGAGTTTTAGATGAGATGCTCTCAGAAAACTTATAGATGGAGGAAGGAAAGAGATGAACCCAGCAACTCTAGAAGAAGACCCTCTTCTTCTTCTCTTAGCTCTAACCCAGACACCTAGTTTTATGTCTATTAGATCTCCACACCCTAAGACTCTTTCTCCTTGATTTTTAGATACCCCAAAGATCTCTCAATGCTCTATAATCCATAAAAATTTCATGAATAAATTCATTTTAAATAGAGAGATATGAAGAGTCCTTGTCTAGGTCAAATACCTAGTCAAGGATTATCCAAACAAGGCAAGACAAGGGGCGCCCAACTCTTGGGCGTCCCCTCCTTTTTCTACCGTGGACCACCAGCAAAGGGTGCATATTATGTGCCATAAAAGCCATAAAAATCTCAAAAAAAATATGGATAAAATCAATACCATAAGGAAAGAGTTTTGGTTTCCTAAAACTCTATCTCATAGAATTTGAAATCCAAACTAATTCCTACTTTGACTTGATCCACAACCACATTCCATGTAAGAGAGAAAGAGAGAAAAGTTTTGGGCATGTGTGAAGACTTAGGAGAGAGGATTTTGTCACACAAAATAAGAGAGAGTGGGCGTGGATAAGAGAGAGTGGGCGTGGGGGGCTAAGATGGTGCAAGGTGGAATCCTAGTCTTACTAGGATTCAATCTATGACTTGTTCAAATTTGGTTTCTCAAACCAAATCAAACCAAAACTAAATCAACCTAATTAAAATAGGTCTTAACCCAATTAAGAGATTAATTTAATCATATTAAATTATATTTAAATCTGATTTAATTTTTTAATCAAATTAGAAATTAGGTTGACCCAAGTCCTATTTGAACTAGGACTAATTTTTTCTTGCACTTGGCTTATCCAATAAACCAATTGGACTTGATCCAATCAAGTCCAAACTAAATTTAATTAAATTATATTTAATTAGACTTAATCTCAATCTTTTGCTTAATCAAATTAAGTCAATTAGCAATCGAATTGCTAATCGATCCTCTTGCAACACTTGCACTAGGTTAAATGTCAATTGTATTGATCGTTTAACCCTAGAATGATTCTTAATCATTGATCAACCTTTGATCGGATCGTGAACTCTAATGTGTATGACCTCATAGGTCCGAACCTAAGTCGGTAGCATAGGAATAAATTTTTGTACCAATCGAAGTGACCATTTAGCAATGGTACCCGACGGTCGGATAGGTCGAATGTGTAGAACAACATCCTTAGAATCCATACGGATATAGTTTCTATATAATTCATCCCCTTGACCAAAATACTCATAGGACACCTCAGAGTTCAACTGTCAACTATGATCAGGTTGTCCACATTGTATTTCAAAATATCAAATCCATTGATGGATTATCCTGGTCAAGATTTTGCTAAATTGAAATACAGTGACTCATTTTTCTCCAACTCTTGGAGTGGTCAATCTCATCTTGATCACACTCTGACTTCGTAAGTATTTGACTGTATCCAGAAGTCTTCCATCATTGAATTAAAAATTCAGTTAGTCCAGTACCAAAGCACAGTGAGTTGCTTGCAAGTCACTGAGGCGATCTCAGGTCTAAGGGATACTTATACTTATATCCCATCAGAGACATTCTTGATAGTAGAATGCTCTGGAGTTAGTCATGTTCAATGATAATATACCCTTATATTTTACCTGTATGCCATACCAGTGTCTCCACACTCTTTGGTTAAGAGGACAACCAACCCATATGGCCTATACGACTATGCTCGATAGAGGCTGTCGTCCTTATTAACAGCCTATCATTTGATCGTGAATAGTTTTAAGGACTAATCGATAAATCTCCCTTTATCGAACCTAAATAGTCCTAAGAACTTCATCATAACAACGGAGTTCATTAGAAGATGAAAACTTATGATGAAAATATCAAAAATATATTTTATTTATTAACAAATCAATTACAATACAAGGTTGCTCAACCATCAACAGACTGACGATTGACATTTGGACATATTTTTCAACAACTCCCACTTATCCTAAAGCCACTCGTCACATATCTAATACCCATCTTCGACTTGTGGTTGTCGAACTCTTTTATTGTCAGGACTTTAGTGAAAGGTCGGTCAGGTTCTCTTTTCCGTTGATCTTCTGAAGGTCGACGTCACCTCGATCCACGATCTCTCGATTAGGTGGAAGCAGTCAAAATGCTTCATCCGCTGGTGTGCTTTGGGTTCCTTCACCTGAGCAATGACACCAGTGCTGTCGCAGTAGAGTAGGACGGACCATTGATGGAGGGTGCTACTCCGAGCTCGGTGATGAATTTTCTCAGCCACATAGCTTCTTTCGCGGCATCCGATGCTGCGATGTACTCTGCCTCACAAATAGAGTCTACCAATTATGCTGCTTGGAACTCTTCCAGCAGATGGCTCCACCATTCAGAGTAAAGATATAACCGACACGCTTCTGCTGTCATTATGGTCAAATTGAAAGCTAGAGTCTATGAACCCCACAAGTTTCAGATCTGACTCGCCATAAACTAACCATTGGTCTTTAGTATTTCTCAAATACTTAAGGATGGCTTTAACCACTTTTCAGTAGTTTTCTCTAGGATCAGATTGGTATCTACTCACTACTCCTAGTGAGTATGCCACATCTGGCCTTGTATATTCATGGCGTACATGATAGATCCCACGACGAAGCATATGGGACTCTACTCATACGCTCTCTCTCTTTAGGAGTTGTCGGACAATCCTTCTTAGAGAGAGAAATTTCATGGTCTATCGGTAGATAGCCCTTCTTGGAATTCTCCATACTGAACCTCTTCAGCACAATATCTAGGTACATGGACTGGGATAACCAAGTATCCTTTTAGATCCATCCCTATAGATCTTCATCCCTAGGATGTAGGATACTTCACCTAAGTCCTTCATGGAGAACTACAATGACAACCAAACTTTTATTCTCTGTAGTGCAGGATGTCATTTTCAATTAAGAGAATGTCATCCACGTACAAGATAAGAAATACCACAACTAATCATTTGCCATTAATAGATGCAGGGTTCTTCTCCGTTCTTAACGAAGCCATACGTTTGGATCACCTTATCAAAATGTATGTTCTGACTCTGAGAAGCTTGCTTCAATCCATAAATAGATCTTTGAAGCTTGCACACTTTGGACTCATCTGTGGATGTAAATCCCTCAGGTTGTATCATATACACCTCTTCGGTCAGCTCTCCATTCAAGAAAGCTGTCTTTACATCCATCTGCCAATCTCATAATTCAGATGGACAGCTATTGCAAGTATTATCCGAATGGATTTGAGCATTGCCACAGGGAAGAACGTCTCATTATAGTCAATACCATAATATTGATGATATCCTTTGGCAACCAGACAGGCTTTATAGGTCTCCACCTTTCCATCTGTGCCCCTCTTCCTTTTGAAGATCCATTTACACCCAATGGGTTTAACCCCTTCAGGTGGGTCAACCAATGTCCATACATCGTTGACCTTCATGGACTCCATTTCGAATTTCATGGCTTCAAGCCATTTTTCGAAATCAGATCTCTGCATTGCATCCATATAGGTGATCGGATCATCATCATTCTCATCGAGTTCGATGGGATCACCATCCCGGATCAAGAAACTGTAGTATTTGTTTGACTGACGTGGTACTCTACTGGATCATCTTAATGGTGCAGGTACATTGGGCTCCAGATCTGATTTAATCAAATCCGACTCAGGTTCAGCTATTGGTGTTGGTCTTTCTACCTATTGAACTTCATCAAGTTCAACCTTAGAGGCAAAGTTCCTTCATCAAGGAACTCCTTTTCTAAAAAGGTTGTCTTAAGGCTGACGAACACCTTTTGTTCATCAGCATGATAGAAAAAAAATCCTTTGATCTCTTTGGGGTACCCTATGAATGTGTATTTGTCAGACCTAGGTCCAAGTTTATCTGTAACTAACCATTTGACATAGGCCGGGCACCCCCAGACCCTAAGGTGTGAAAGTGCTAGCTTACGGCCTGTCTATATCTCATATGGAGTCTTAATTACAGACTTACTTGGAACCTTATTTAACAGATAACTGGTCGATTCGAGTGCATATCCCTAGAAGGATATCGGCAAGCTGGCAAAACCCATCATGGATCGGACCATATCTAACAGAGTCCGATTTCTCCTTTCAGACACACCATTATGCTGTGGTGTTTCTGGAGGAGTCCATTGGGAAAGAATCCATTCTCTCCTAGATATGTGAGAAACTCACCAAAAAGATATTCTCCTCCTCGATCAGACCAAAGAGTTTTAATACTCTTCCCAATTTATTTTTCTACTTCACTTCAGAATCGTTTGAACATTTCAAATGAATCCGATTTATGTTTCATCAGATAGACATATCCATATTTGGATAGATCATCCGTGAAAGTGATGAAGTAGAAATATCCACCTCTAGCACTTGTGCTCATGGGCCCGCATACATCAGTATGTACTAGGTCCAAGAGCTCAGTAGCTCTTTCACCTTTTTCAGTAAAAGGTGACTTGGTCATTTTACCAAGAAGACAGGACTCACAGGTTGGAAGTGATTCACAATCACTGACTTCGAGATCTCCTCTTGAGTCAATCTGTTTATCCTGTTCTTGTTTATATGACCTAGCTACAGTGCCGTAAGTAGATATCTAATACACTATCTAATCTAGGGTGCTTGCCTGTAGAATAGACTACATTAACAGATTGTGATAACATGTACACACTATTGTTTAAATATCCACAAAAAATAGTAATACCATTCATAATGATATTACAAACTTGTTTTTTATTGAAATTTCATAATCATTTTTGGCCAGAAGACCTACAGAAATAACATTTAAAAAGAAACTGGGACAAAAATGACAATCATTAAGAACAACGGTATGGGACTCAAATACAAGTTTCAAGATTTCTAATACTAGAACTGAAACTGGTCTTCCATCTCCAACGTTCAGGAACCTCTCACCTTGCTCGAATCTCCTATTGACCTGCACCTCTGCAATGAATTACAAATATGGTAAGTACTACTGGTATCCAATATCTAGTTAGTTATATCACAAATAGAGAAATTGCAAGGAGTTATCATATAAATACCTTACCCAGCAATAGCTTGCTTCTTTCTCTGCCTGTTCGGATCCAAGGAAGCAATGTATTTAGGATAGTTTCTTTTTCAGTGCCCCCGCTTCTTGCAAAAGAAGCATTCAGCTTGACTCTTATCGGGCTTGATCTTTCTGATCTGGCCCTACACCGATATCCCAGCCTGAACTTGCACCTTCTTCACTTTCTTCTTCTTATTCTTTTCCCTTTCTTAAAGGGTCAGAACCAGAAGATGAACCTCTCACTAAGTTCACCGAATCCTTGTGGAGTTGGTGATCCTTCTCAAAGTTTTGAAGCAACCCCAGTAATCCATGGTAGTTTACTTCAGGCTTTGTCATTCTATAATGAGTGAGGAATGGGAGATAAGACTTGGGCAGCAAGTTCAGTATTGCATCTTTCCAAGCTGCTCATGCAAGGAAAAGCCGAGCTTGCTCAAACACTCCATCAGCTCGATCATGTATAATACATGATTAGTGACAGAGCACCATCTCGCATTTTAGCATTGAAGATGGCACAACTAGTTTGTGCCTCTCCACATCATCGGATGTGCCAAAGACATCCTCTAACACTTGAAGCATGTCCTTTGGCTGAGCCATCTCAAATCTGTGATGGAACTCGTTGCTCATGGTAGCCAGCGTGATGTAGCGCACCATGATCCGGTCATTGAGCCACTTTTGGTAAGTGTCTCTGACTGTTTCACATGCATTGGCAGCTGGCTCCTCTGGTGTAGGATCCGTTATCACATATAGGATCTGTTCATACTCCAGGACTATCTTCAACTTTCGGTACCAGCTACCGAAGTTGGGTCCCATTAAATTTTCATTGTCCAACAATGATCGGAGTGATAGAGAAGTGGCCATATCTGCATAAAAAAAATTATAACCTAATTAGTAATTGATTCATTAAACCTAAAGATTTGGACTTTAATCAAAAGGTTTCTCCCACTATTTTATTCGAATTGATAGCCTCTACCTCCAATTCGAGGAATTATCCTAATTTCTTAGTGGGTACTAGAATCCACTTAGACTGCATACAAGCCCAACTTTGGTTGGCCAACCCATGTACATCTAAGGGTAGGTTCATAACCAATTATTTCTCTAAACAATTTCTAGTAATTTTAATTTTTGCCCCAGTCCCTAATAAGTAGGCTTTGGCCTCCACTGAAAAGGTCTGGTTAGGTCCAACCATTAATATGATCATACTTGGCCCATCTAGCCAATGAATGATTAGGTCTAACTTTGGTTGGCTAACCTAACCACCATTTAGAAAGATGTAGTCAAGAAATCATATTATGAATGACAATTCCATCAGCCGATAAGCACCAGGCCTTTGGGCCTCCAATGATTATTTAACTGATGGACCTATTATCATCCACTTAATGGGAGGCTATGATCTAGTTATCACCATAATTATTTCATTTTAAGGACCTAATAATTTTAGAAGATTTAATTGATTTAGAGGATGAGGTCAGATGAACCAGCTTATCATGATCCTCTCACTGGCTTCATCAAGTCAACTTAAGGGAGACCATTAAAAGGGCTGGTCTAAGAGCACCTAAATCAGTCACACTGATACCTACTGACATGGGTCAGCTAGAATAGTCAAGTGATTCGATCAAAATATAATTCCACCAAGAGGCCAGATAAGTTCGATCGGTGGGAGGGTTTGCCAAAGCTTGCCTTAGACACCATCAGAAATGGTCAGGTAAGCGGGTTGCCAATTAAAAACCATCGGTCTGATTTACCTTAGACACCAACTGGTTTAATTAGTTTCGATTAGATCAACCTAACAGTTCGTGCTAGACTGCTTAGCTAAGAATCAAGTCCATTTGATTCTCGTTGAAGATATGGACTTGACCAACTACAACTATTGTAATTGATCTAGAGAATTCTTGACCTAATCTAAGACAACAATTGATTAGATTTAGTCAATTCTCTAATTAAGTTCATCTTTAATCTAACCTTAGGTCTAATCCAATTAATAGACCTAATTCCCATTAACCCATTAACCCAATGTATTATGGTCTGTGTTTTAGGTTCTTCAATTCGCAATCCTAAAACCTAATCAAACAACTTCTTAATTCTCAATTAAGTTTTGGACTGAGGGTTGGGGTTCGGCTTTTCGAAAATAATTTTCATGTTTGTAAAATATTTTTACAACATGGTTCTTACCAACCAAGTTGCATGTTTGATTCATAATCAAAATGCAAGTGAAATAAGTATGAAACTACTTTAGATCTAATCTAAACAGGTTCATGTAATTGAAACAATTTTAACTTTAAACTGTGCAAATTTCTTAGATAAATATATGATGGTTCTTTGTATAGAAATTATTAACAAAAAGATTTTATTTTAGATTTAAATATCTTTTAAATCTAATAAATCATAAATTTAATCTAGATTACATCTAACAAATTTATGATTATAGATAGATCTACACGAACTAGGATAACCTTTGCACTGTAAGGGATAAACCTTACAACAGGACAATCTACAGTTCGTGATTGATCTAAAAATTTTAATTTTAAATTTAATAATTAGATTATAAATTAGATCTACTCTAAAAAATAATCTAAGCATGTATAAATAATTATGTAATAAATAACCTAGGCTCTGATACCAATTGAAGGAACCAAATCTAGGGTTTCAGGGTTAGATCTTAAAATTTTTTCAAGATCAGGCAATGGAAGACTAAAATAAATTAAAATTTATCTTATAAAATCAGAAAATTCCTAGATCTAAGATTCTATTACATGATTATTACATGATATTAAATCAAAAATTAAAATATAAAGAGCAAGAACTATATGTTGATCATATCAACATGTTTCTATACTACATCTAATATATGTAAAATATAATAGATCAGATCTATTACCTTGCAAGTTAGATATTCTAACTTTGCTGATCTGAGCTTGAGGATGATGTTGTAAGCCGCACATATGTCCGACCTCTAGGAGTCATCCATACGAGCCCACGAATCACGATCGGAAGCTTGATCCAGGAAATTAACATAGTATGCTAGTACTGCGCTGATCCTTCTTCGATGGTCGATCAGATGCCTTCTTTTTCTTGATTTGGACTCTTCCAAAGATGAAAAGTAGGAGAAAAAGTTTTAGATGAGACACTCTCAAAAAACTTACAGATGGAGGAAGGGAAGCGATGAACCCAGCAACTCTAGAAGAAGACCCTCTTCTTCTTCTCTCTGCTCTAACCCAGACACCTAGTTTTGTGTCTATTAGATCTCCATGCTCCAAGGCTCTTTCTCCTTGATTTTTAGATACCCTAAAGTCTCTCAATGCTCTATAATCCATGAAAATTTTATGAAAAAATTATTTTAAATAGAGAGATATGAAGAGTCCTTGTCTAGGTCAAATATCTAGTCAAGGATTATCCAAACAAGGCAAGACAAGGGGCACCCAACTCTTAGACGTCCCCTCTTTCTTTTTCTACCATGGACCACCAGCAAAGGGTGCATATTATGTGCCATAAAAGTCATAAAAATTTTAAAAAATATATGGATAAAATCAGTGCCATAAGGAAAGAGTTTTGATTTCCTAAAACTCTATCTCATAGAATTTGAAATCCAAACTAATTCCTACTTTGACTTGATTCACAACCACATTCCATGTAAGAGAGAAAGAGAGAAAAGTTTTAGGCATGCATGAAGATTTAGGAGAGAGAGTTTTGTCATACAAAATAAGAGAGAGTGGGCATAGGATAAGAGAGAGTGGGCATGGGGGGCTAAGGTGGTGCAAGGTGGAATCCTAGTCTTACTAGGATTCAATCTATGACTTGTTCAAATTTGATTTCTCAAATCAAATCAAATCAAAATCAAATCAACCTAATTAAAATAGTCTTTAATCTAATTAAGAGCTTAATTTAATCAGATTAAATTAGATTTAAATCTGATTTAATTTTTTAATCAAATTAGAAATTAGGTTGACCTAAGTCCTATTTAAACTAGGACTAATTTTTTCTTGCACTTGGCTTATCCAATAAACCAATTGGACTTGATCCAATCAAATCCAAACTAAATTTAATTAGACTTAATCTCAGTCCTTTGGCTTAATCAAATTAAGCCAATTAGCAATCAAATTGCTAATTGATCCTCCTGCAACATTTGCACTAGGTTAAATGTCAATCGTATTGATCGTTTAACCCTAGAATGATTCTTAATCATTGATCAATCATCCGATCGGATCGTGAACTCTAATGTGTGTGACCTCATAGATCCAAACCTAAGTCGGTAGTATAAAAATAAATTTCTATACCAATCGAAGTGACCATTTAGTAATGATACCCGACGGTCGGATAGGTCGAATGTGTAGAACAACATCCTTAGAATCCATGCGGATATAGTTTTCATATAGTTCATCCCCTTGACTAAAATACTCTTAGGATACCTCAGAGTTCAACTGTCAACTCTGATCAAGTTGTCCACATTGTATTTCAAAATATCAAATCCATCTGATGGATTATCCTGGCCAAGATTTTGCTAAATTAAAATACAGTGACTCATTCTTCTCCAACTCTTGGAGTGGTCAATCCCATCTTGATCATATTCTGACTTCGCAAGTACTTAACTATGTCCAGAAGCCTTCCGTCACTGAATTAAAAATTTAGTTAGTCCAGTACCAAAGCACAGTGAGTTGCTTGCAAGTCACTGAGGCGATCTCGGTCTAAGGGGCACTTATACCTATATCCCATCAGCGACATTCTCGATAGCAGAATGCTCTAGAGTTGGTCACATTCTATGATAATGTACTCTTATATCTCATCTGTATGCCATACCAGTGTCTCCATACTCTTTGATTAAGAGGACAACCAACCCATATGGCCTACAGCGACCTATGCTCGATAGAAGCTGTCGTCCTTATTAACAGCCTATCATTTGATCGTGAACAGTTTTAAGGACTAATCGATAAATTCTCTCTTTATCGAACCTAAATAGTTCTAAAGACTTCATCACAACAACGGAGTTCATTAGAAGATGAAAATTTGTGATGAAAAATTATAGTAGGTTTGTTGTGATATCCACAAGACTTGCTATCAGAATTGATATGGATTTTTTTTTGTGCATATTAGATGCTTTACGGCATATTTTGGATATGTTGTTTTGTTATATCCATAAAGATAATATTTTTAGATATGGCTATATGAAAATAAAGGGTCTGACTTAATTAAAAATACTATAGTTTGTTGTGATATCCACAAGGTTATGAGTATTTTTAATGGCAAAATTTTTGTTGAGAGTTGCATGAGATGCAATTGGATAGATTTTTATACTTTTAAACTCAGTGAGGTTTGTTATGATATCCACAAGGCTTCATTGAGAGATTATGGTCTCAACTCCATTAAGAAAGCAGTTTAAGATTTCTCATTTATCATAGGAGAGGGCTATGGTATCTGAAAAAATAGTGAAAGACATAACTAGTATAAAAGACTTCATCTAGTTATGCATGTCAAATATGAGTGGTCTGCTTATACTATTGTTCTTATTTATATAGATTTAAGTCTATATTATGACTTTTTTATTTTCACTGTATGAAAGTATGTTGACCGATCCAAACTATATGGATTGGTTGAGGAACTTGCAAGTTAGGTTCGTATCGGAGAAGAACTCTGATATTCTGGATATTTCTGTCTTGGGATGGTCAGTAATAATAAGAAGGCAATAGTTATCCATAAGGATATTATCTGTTCATTTTGTGGCAAATTTGGATATTTGGAGTATAATTGTAAGAATAATCTTGCAAGATTGAAGCAGAGTCCAAGTATAGCACCAAAAGATGTGTATATGATATAGACCTATTTTTCATTGAGTGGCTCAGACTCTGATACTTGGGTATTAGATACCGTCTGTAGATCGTATATTTGTATTTCATTACAGTGACTACAGAATATCAAAGGTCTGAAAAGAGATGACCTCGAGCTTTATAGCGCAAGTGGAGAGTCCATTAGCGCAGAGGCTATGGGAACCTGCATGCTTGATTTACCTTCGGACAAAATTTTAGAATTGAAAGACTGTTATTGCATGCCAAAGATCATTAAAAATATTATTTCTATATCTTTGTTATTAAAACAAAGTTATGAAATAAAGCTAATAAGAAATGGATGCTCCATTTTTTTTTAATAAATTTTATGGTAGTGGTTATATTGATAATAATCTTTTAATTCTTGCACTCAATAAAAATATTTTTTATATTAAAAGAAATATGAAAAGAAAGAGAGAAGATGTGAATATCATATATCTCTAGCATTGCCACCTTGGTCATATTAGTGAGTCAAAGATAAACAAGTTATACAAAAAAGAATTCTTTGACCCATATGATTATGAATCATTGGGAACTTGTGAATCTTGTCTCATGGGTAAGATGACCAAGACTTCATTTTTTGGATATAGAGAGAGAACGAATGAGTTGTTAGCCCTAGTACATACAGATGTATGTAGATTGATGATAACTCAGGCTAGAGGAGGATACTTCTATTTTATTACCTTTACAGATGATCCATCAAAGTTTGGATATATGAAACATAAATCTGAAACCTTTGATAAGTTCAAGGAGTATCAAAATACAGTCGACAAACAAACTGAAAAAAATATCAAGGTTCTTCGATCTGATCGAGGAGGAGAATACTTATCCAGTAAATTTCTTGATCATCTTAAAAATAAAGATATTCTCTCTGAATGGACTCCTCCTTATACACCCCAATTAAATGGTTAGCAAAAAAGAGGAATCACACTTTGATAGATATGGTGCGGTCCATGATGTGCTTCACTGATCTTCCAATATTTTTTTGAGGATATGTCCTAGAAACTATCACATATATTTTAAATAGAGTACCTTCAAAATCTGTTGCAAGCAGACCATATGAGATATGGAAGAAAAGAAAGCCTAATCTTAAATATCTTAAAAATTGGGGCTATCCTGCTTATGTCAAAAATATTTTTGGACATAAGCTTAGTGTTAGAACAAACAAGTATAGGTTTGTAGGATATTCTAAGAAAACTAATGGATACTATTTCTACTATCCTACTGAATAAAAGGTATTTGTTAGTAGACATGCCATTTTTTTGAAAAGTGAATTCATCCAAGAAGGAGGTAGTGGGTGGAATATTAAACTTACGAAAGTTCAGGATTTACAAACTAATCCAGAAATATCTGTGGTTGAACCACAAGAAGATTCTCAATCAGAAGTACCCAAGGATGAGATACATCCACAATACACACCTCCTCTCCGAAGGTTAGATAGAGTACGTCAAGCACCTCTGAGATATAGTTTTGTTATTGAGAATGATAATTTGATCAACATCATTCAGGATGATCCATTAACCTATTCGAAAGCTGTCATGAGTAGAGACTTAGACAGATGGCTGGAAGTCATGAAATCTGAGATGGACTCGATGTATACCAATCAAGTGTGGACCTTGGTTGATGCACCTGAGGGTGTGATCCCAATAGGGTGCAAGTGGGTCTTCAAAAAGAAGATCAGAGCAGATGGCCAAATAGAAACCTACAAAGCTACGTTGATGGTGAAGGATTTCAGACAAAGACAAAGAATTGACTATGATAAAATCTTCTCACTAGTGGCTATGCTCAAGTTCATCCGAATTTTGCTTGCTATAGCGGCATACTACGATTATGAGATCTGACAGATGGATGTCAAGATCGCTTTCCTCAATAGTAATTTTGAGGAAGAGGTCTATATGACTCAGCCAAAGAGATTTATCTCAAGTGGGAGGGCAAATCAAGTATGCAAGCTAATGAGATCTATTTATGGGTTGAAGCAAGCTTCGAGGAGTTGGAATATCCGATTTGATATGACAGTCAAAGAGTTTGGCTTTATCAAAAATAAGGATGAACCATGTGTGCATAAGAAGATAAGTGGGAGTGCTGTTGTCTTCTTGTTCTGTATGTCGATAACATACTGCTCATTGGGAATGATATTCCAATGATGCAATCGATCAAGATTTGGCTATCGAATAAGTTTTCTATGAAAGACTTGGGTGAAGCATCCTATATACTAGTTATAAAGATCTATAAAGATATATTTAAAAGGATGTTAGACTTATCCCAGTCATGGTACATAGATCTCATATTAAAGAGGTTTAATATGAAGGTAAGTAAGAGAGGTTACCTGCCTGCAAGTTATGGTATACTTCTCTCTAAGAAAATGTGTCCTAAGACATCAGAGGAGAGAAAGTGGATAAATAAAATTTCTTATGCTTCAGCTATGGGATCAATTATGTATGTCATGCTATGTATCAGGCCTGATGTAGCTTATGCTGTGAGCGTAACTAACAGATTTCAGACTGATCTAGGGAAGGATCATTGGAAAGCTGTGAAAAATATTCTAAAGTACCTAAGAAGGACTAAAGATATTTTTCTCATATATGGAGGAGGATCAGAGTTAAAACTAGAGGGATATATAGATTCTAATTTTCAGTCTGATCTGGATGATAGCAAATCAATATCAGAGTACATATTTACCCTAAATAGTGGGGCAGTGAGTTGGAAGAGTTTCAAGTAGCAGACAATATCTGACTCAACTACTGAGGTAGAGTACATCGTTGCTAGTGAAGTCATTAAGGAAGCTGTTTGGATGAAGAAATTTATCATAGATTTAGGAGTCATTCCTAAGATTGAAAGACTGGTGTCCCTCTATTGTGATAACACTGAAGCCGTTATTCAATCTAAGAACCTAGGTTTCATCAAAAATCCAAGCACATCCTCAGACGCTTCCATCTCATTAGAGACAAGATGTTGTCTTTGAATGAGTAGATACAAAGAATAATATAGCAGACCTATTCACTAAAGCCATATCACAGCAGCTATTTGATCGCCATCTTGACTCTATGGGATACAAAGATGATTGACTTTAGTGCAAGCGAGAGATTGAAAGAAGAGTACCTTATAAGCCAATCGCAAGTGTGTTGCGATGAGATTTTTGTTATGATTTTTCAACTCATGTAATGACATTTATTATTTGAGACATCGATTCATCATTTTAGTTGATCTTATTCTAAGATTATGATGAACCCCAAAGATTAGGGCAATAGTTTTAAGAGACATGAATAGATCATGCTAGTGAGATCTAAAATCTTAAAACTCTAATCTTAAATATTTCTAATCGTAGGAGCATTGAGTCAGAGATCAATGTTTCAGATAGACTAACATATCTTACGTATGCTCGATGGAGAGGGTGACAGATCTCACTAGCCACTTGTGTATGAGACACTAATACAAGAATGTGGATACTTATTTGAAAAATGAGTCCATTGAATTGACTCGATGAAAGAGAACATCTTATGGAAGCCTTCCTTGCATGTCAAAGATGGTTCTCTAAGTGAAAGTTATGCAAGTGATCCTTAGACTTGAGACCACCATAAAATCTTGTGTACATGAACTCATATTTTGGTTCATACTCAGGTATAGTATTATGACATGTACGGAGTGTTCTGAATATGGTGAAGTATGTATGAAGATTGTAAGTAGGTCAACATAGAATCAATCACTCCTAATAAGAGGAGATCGCATCCTATGTATTCTCAATCCTAGATGACTCGAAAAATATCTTTTGGACAAAAGTAGAAAGAGATTAGAAAGAGTTTCTAATGCTTCTTTATCGAAGTTATCATTGGTTAATTAAAAATCGATATGAATATGTGTTTGAGTTTGACATGGTTCCATACTCATGAAATATTCAGGGTGCAGGGATGATCGAAGGATTGAATTGCACAGTAACTTACCACTGAAGGATATATTTAGTATTTTCACTAAATTTTATATTTTTTGAATAGTTTTAATACGTTACTAGATATCAATCTCGACTTGTAAATTTATTGAATTAAAGAGTTTAATTCAATCGTCAATTAGAAAGACTTCTAATTATTGAACTCGGATTAGCTCGATTGGACCTAAATTGGTTAGATTGAAATCTAATAAATTTGATCAACTTGCACTCAAACCTACTACTAGCTAGATGTAAAATCCAATGGGTCACATACATATAAAAATTGGCCAAGGACCCTTTTGAAAAAGATTGATTGAAATTTTAGATTCAATCAGGGTTTCGATAAGTATGCTAGCACGTGTGAAAATTCTAGCTCCTTTGGAGATCAATTTGATCTCATCCCTTGCTAATTAGCTAGCTTAATTTAGTGGGCATTTAGGTCAGATTGTACCACCTGAAGCAGCAATGTTGGGGCATCGAATCCCAAATTAACATCAATTATGAAGAGTCCAAGTGGTGGTGACTCTTGGCACAAAAAGGTTTTGTGCATGCATATTGGCATGAGCAGAAGAAAAGAGTCCTTCTGGTATAGGATTAAGATACGTGTGATAGCCTATATCACCCTGTATTCTTTATGCACATCTTAAAGTATGAGATAGATTTTTTTTTAAATTTTTTGGGGTAGAAAAAAAATTAGAAATGAGAAGGGTCTCTCACACATGCGTGCAGAAGCATTGCATCTCTCTACATTTTGGAGAGTCCTTCTTCTAATCAAATGCTTTCAAATTAGAATATTTTTTGTAATAATATTTCAAATTTAATAAGATATTTTTGATAATTTTTATGAAATTTTTTCAGACTTATCAGATGGCCAAACGGATGCTAGAAACTCCTTCACGTGCACGCACATGCGGTGATCAGCACTCATATGAAGAGGTGCGAGGATAGCATCCTTTCATGAGAACTTTATCACATTTTAGGTTTTATAGAATTAAAAATGAGTCCCCTATCCATGTAGATTTTGTATTTTTGATTTGAGAAGAGATGCAAAAAATCCCTTCTCTGATCGCACACGCAGATGAGGGTGCTGATCTATGTATCATTGATAAGAGTCCTTCTGCTTGAAGAAACTCTTATCTCTGATAATTAGATCAGATAAGACTTTTTTATGGAGCATGTCCCTCTCTTTTGTTATCCCTCTGATGGCTATAAAAAGGCCTGGGTGCTGGGTGTCCGAGACATTCAGATCGAGTTTCTAATTTTGTCTCCGTTGCTCTCCTTTCTTTCTTACAACCTGTCTTATTTTTAGGACAAGGCTTTGAAATTTAAGACAAAATCTTATCTGATCCAAACAAGGTTGTGAGGGTCCTAAAGAAGAAAAATCAGAAGTTCAGAGGAGGTTTTAAGAGGATGGAGTTAGGTTCTTGGAGAAACCTGATCGATACAGGGCTAGTCGAGTTCTAGGGGCTAGAACTCTTGAAGCAAAGAGAAGAAAGAGCGTTGTCTTTGGTTCAATTTCTGTGTAGATCACCATTGAAGGATGGACTCTTAGATGCCTTATGAAAATTGAGATTAGCGCTATAGGTATGCTTCTTATCCAAATTTATATTTATTATACTTTGATTATTGTAGTTAAGGGTTTCTGGGCATTAGGATTTCCAGTACATCGGGTGTTTTGAATGAAAATTTTAAACACCCCATCCTTCCGCTGTGCCATCGGAACCCAACATGATCTTTTTGGGAAGATGACTAAGTCACCTTTTACTGAAAAAGGTGAATGAGCAAGTGATGTTCTAGGTTTAATACATACTGATGTATTTGTTGGATTTCGATGATGTAGAAAAATATAAATTTTAAAAATTTTTACATGCATTCAATAATTTAAAACAAGTTTAACATTTAAATCAGACTATCGGAACACAAAAGTCCTAGAAATACCTTGATGATTATAATCAAATAACATAAGCATGCATAACAAGAGAAGATTAGAAGTCATATATCATTATGAAGACCATGAACTGGCAATTTTAAGATCCCCACAGGACTCCAAAGTAGAAGTCCTCCATTGGTGATCCACATGGGATTGATCAGGGTACTTTCCAATTCGATATGGTGCTGCAACTTTCTTCCTAAGCATGCTGCCGATCATCCTTCGCAAGAATGGGTTGCACTGTTACTTATATGCCTTCAAGACCTCCAATAGGACTTCTCTTGGAATCTTTCCTCAAAAGATCTCACCACACATAAATCAAATTATATGTTCAACACATGAACAACCTGATTTTTGGACAAGCATCTCATGCTTTCTATTTTCTCTCTTCCTTTCCTTTCTATTTTTTTTTTTTTTTTCTTATCTTTATCCAGTTTTTTCTATCAATTTTCCTCTCCATTTTCATGCCTATTCTTAGTCTAATTTTGGCATGTTAAACCTGGTTGTAGTGCCCCTATTTATAAGAAATAAAGGGCGACACCATGGGATGCCAACTCTTGGCGTCCCTTAATCCTTACATGCTCCAATTTATATTTTTGCATGAAAACCAAAGGGTCATGGTATGGAATAAGAAAAGTTTCATCTGTAGAAGGACTCTTGCTCTGCATTAAAAATTTGAATGCCATCATATGGCATGTGGGAAAAAGAAATGGCGTGAGAAAAACCAAGAGTCCATAATAAGATGGACTCTTCCATAATGCACAAAATATGGAGCATCCCAAATAAATTTGGCATTCAAACTCCTTATCGAGAAGGACTCTTCCTTCTCTTCTGCACCCATAATTCAAAGAGCCATCACATGACACGATGAAATAAGAAACGCATGGAATAAATGGTAAGGAATTTAAGAGAAGTAAAAGAGAAGGACTTCTCTTCTTTAATGCCAAAAATAAATGTGGCATCCCATTTATTTGTGGCATTCAATTTTCTTCCAAAAAAAGGACTCCTCCTTCTTATCTATGGCCACAATCCCAAGGGCCATCCTATGACATGAGGAATTAAAAGGGACGTGTAAACTTGGTAAGAAATTTAAGATACCTCGTTAAGAAGGACTCTTCCTTCTTAATGCCAAAATAAATGGGGCGTGCCATTTTTTTCTTATGTGGTGAATGGCATGGAGGAGGTTTATTCACATGAAACTCTTCCATTAAAAATCAGATAGACCACCTATTTAAATATAGGTTCAAACTCAATCACATTAGGTCAAGGCAACAAGTCAAGATTAGCACAAACACCTTTGCACTGAACCCAATTGAAAATTTGGATTAATTCATGTGCTAGCAATTTAATTAATCCATTGGATTTATAATAAATCCAAATAGATTGGATCAAGATCAAATCTCTATTGTATATGGGTAAGTAAACTCCTTTACACCCATTCATGTTGAACACCTTCAACATAAATTTCATGTACCTAGACTGGGACAAGCCCAGCATCCACTTATATCTATCCCTATAGATGCCTAGTATATTGGATGCTTAACCCAAGTCTTTTTCAATGAAAACTTTTGTGATAAGCATATCATTGACTGAATGCAATATCGAGACTACCTTCCCAATATGCTGTATGTCACTCACATACATTACCAAGAAGTTAGTGGGACTCCAACTTATCTTTTTGCTCACATTCATGGTTCATTTATATTTTGATAAAGTCAAATATTTTGACTATCTCATCAAAAATAAAAGTACTATCTCCTTAATACCTGCTTGATTCCATAAATGTATTTGCCTCCCATTAGCGACAAATTCTCCAGATGATGTGTGGCAATAGCAAAAATTCGGATTGACATCCCTGTTGGCAACTTGTTGGGTCATACTCGTAGGTGCTTCAACCATAGTCCATACTTAGTTGATGTACAGGGAGTTCAATTCGGATGTCATGGTTTCAAGCCATCTGTCAAGTCTCTACTCATAACTATCTCCGAATAGGTCAAAAAAATATCATTCACAATAATGTATGGTGTATCATCATTCTTAATGATAAATCCATATTTGAGTGGTACATTACGCACTCAGATTAACCTTCACTGAGGAGGTGTGTATCATGATTGTGCCTTATCAATGAGAACATCTGATTAAGGATCAACTTGTAGACACTCCATAGGTTAGGACAGTTCAAATTCTCAAGTTCAATTATCCTCTCACTGACCCCTTCTTAGAAAAATTTCTTTTCCTAAAAGGTGGCATACCTACTAACAAAACTCTTTTTGTCCAGTAGGATGGTAGAAGCAGTATCACATACTATTCTTTAAGATAACCTATAAACTTATGTAAAATTTGATCTAGCACAAAACTTATGTACATAAACTTTTTTCACATAAGTTGGGCAACCTGCTTTTGCCTTTTCTCTATATCTCATATGGAGTGCTAGTAACAGATTTTTATGATATCTAATTCAAAATATATGCAGCAATTTCTAAGGCATATCTCCAGAATGAGAATCAAAATTTGTGAAGCATATTAGAGAACACACCATATCTCATATGAAGTGTCCATCTCTGGGTCAAGATATTATTAATCTTCAAACATCCATATATTCAAGACCTAGTAATTTACTCGCATCTTTTCCCATATCCAGTAAATGGGATCTTGGTCATTTTATCCATAAGACAAGATTTACAAGTTCTATATGATTCAAAATCATATAGACAAAGAACTCTTCTTTGTATTACTTATTCATTTTATTCATAGATAAGATTTACATTTATATGATTCAAATCATATAGACAAAGAACTCTTTTTGTATTACTTATTTATTTTTGACTCACAAAAATGGCAACTTGGTAATACCAGAGATATGTGACTAACACATATTCATTATTTGTTCCTATCAGTAAGAAGAACAACATCATTGAGTGACAAAACATAAGACCATAGCCATAAAATTTATCAGAAGGAGAGTAACTTTTACTCTTTACATTAATTTCAAAACTATGCTACAGTAGCAAAGATTTGAAATAATATTTCTGATAAATTTAGGCATGTAACAATGGTCTATAAGTTTCTAAACCTTGCTAGAAGGTAATATAGATCTTATAGCTTTAACATGAATGGACTATCCATCAGTGCCAAAAGGCAAGTAGTCACCTCACTTCAACTTCATAGGTTCAGCAACACTTTGCCTAAGTGAAACCTATATAAGGTATCACATACCCAAAATTTTAAAGCTGAAACACTCAATGATAATTAGTTTGTGTCATATACAAATTATTAGCAAATATAACTTTTGCATTCTGCTACTGCTTCATATTTGCAAGACAACTCTTGCAATTTATCTCTAATGCTCATTTTTACTGTAATAAAATTAGATACCTTTAGTGAAAATATTCTTCACCTTCATTTTCTCAACCATTCTATGAAATTCGATCAATTTAAAAATATACTATGCAGTGATAGTAAAGATGCATATATATATATAAGAACATAGAAAGACTACTCATGATGACATGCATAATTTAGATGAGATTTTTATCTAATTGTGTCTCCTACTATTTTAACAAATTTAGAGCCCTCAAGTATGAAAATGAGAAACCTATCATCAAGTTTTTAGTAGGATTGAGATCCCAATTCTTCATAAAAAAATATTGTGGATAGCACAACAAGCTCCTATGAGTTCAAAGATAGGTAACTCTTTACCAATTACATCTCATGCAACTCTCAACATAACTTTTATCTTTAAAATACTTATAGCCTTGTGGATAGCATAACAAACTATAGTATTTTAGTTAAGTCATACCCTTCAATCCTATATGGTCATATCTGAATAATACTATCCTTATGGATAGCACAACAACACAGTACTATCAGAATATACCACAAGTATCACTAAATCAATATCATATCAAATCCTATAGCAAGCCTTATGGATGGCACAATAAACTCACTATAATTTTTTGACATACTCTATTGACTTAGTATGAGCTAAGTATCATTAGCTTTATTATGCACCAAGACAGTATCAAATCAGTCCCCACAGAAAGTCTTGTAGATAGCACAACAAGCTTACCATGGTTCTTGACATAATATTGGCTTAGCATGAAGGAAGGCATGAAAGGCATGGATAATGTTCTTAACACTTCACCATTATAACTTAATATAATTTAAATGAGGGACTTAGGTCTCATACATATCCAAAATATATATGTATGCATCATATACAATTTAAATTTAACTATCAGTATCTAAGAGCATATAAAAGAAATCTAATGGTTATGGACTTCTGAAAACACATCCGAGCCATAGGATGGTCTATGAGTCTAACCCTAGGTGCATCATTGATTGAACTATCTCATGGTCAATCTTAATGTGTCTTTGCTCTACAAATGACTGGTAGTCCATCTTCATCTCCATGAAGACTTCTATGAATGTTTAATCTTTATTTGAAAATAGAAAGAAATAATTTCTATCTATTCTCAAATATTTTTTTTTATTATTTTATATCAATATATAAAAATTTCAATCAATAGTTGGGAACATACAAAATAAAAGTTCAGCTGATAATACAGGACACCTAGCCCCTATTGCAACTCTTGCAGATACATTTATATAATCAGCCAATATAGAAATATTCATGCATACATCCATCACAAGGATATACCATAGTTCATAACCACTCAACATGTATTTTTATAACAATTATAAAATATAGTAACAATCTTCTCAGGTTAGCTTAATTGTGATATATTCATACATATGTCAATGGAGATGTTTAAGTTTATGGTCATAGGATCCAATTAGAATTTTTGATTCGGGTTTAACATTTGACCTCATTTTTATTTTAAGTCAATCATTTGTCATCTATTTGAGTTAAGTTGATCAATTCTTAGGTTAACCCAAATTCAATTAGGTCAACATAGATTTGGTCAACCATGACTCAAATCCTAATCAAATTAGATAAATGATAATTTGATCAACCTAAATTAAATAGAATTTGATGCGATCGCAATGCTATCATTAGGACATCGAGATTATCAATCAAATTTGACTTCAATAAAAATTAAAAACATGTAGAAAGTAGTGAGTCGGGTCGAATCCACAGAGAAGGCGGGATTTTGACTTGAAATCTTTGATTTTATAAAAAAAATAAAATTTTAGAGAAAGTAATTTAAGTCAAAAAATAAAAATTAAAAGTATGAAAAATAAATCGAGTACTAAGATTTACTAACTAGATCCTAGCATCTACTTGTAATAAAAATAAATAATAAAAATTTAAAAAATATAAAATAAATGGATACTAAGATCTACTAACTAGATCCTAGCATCTATTTATAATAAAAATAAATAATAAAAATTTAAAAAGTATAAAAATAAATTAGTACTAAGATCTACTAATTAGATCCTAGCATCTACGTACAAAAAATAAAAGACAAGAATTTAAAGTACAGAAAAATAAATTTTGCATTAATTGAAATTAAAATTCAAGTACAAGGAATTTAAAAGAAATAATAAAATAAAATAAAAATAAAATTATAATAAGAATCTGAAGTTGATCAGCCAAGCCTCATCGAGAAGATGGTTGATGATCTCTCCATCTTCCGTCGTACTTCATAGAGCGAACCAGCTTCTCTCCTTCTTTTCCTTGGGTTCCTAAAGTTATTTATTTTTTTTTATTTTTTTCTATACTTTTACTCAATTTTTTTGCTCCCAAAGCTTATTTCCGGATCTCTTATTTATAGATAATTTTTTCATAATTTTTTGATAGAAAAAGGAGTCCTAAAACCTTAAAAATTATATTAATCTCCTTAGGAATATTCTTGACCATCGGATGGAGCTTGAACCGCCCAGATCTGATAAAAATCATAGTTTTAATCCTTATCAAAGTCAGATCGAATGTCAGCCATTGGATCTGGGTTCTGATGAAGTTCTGGCCGTTGGATCATGCAAAAGAATCCTATTCAAAGTTGGGAGCGATAACAGTTGTTGGATCACGTGATGGATTGCTTCTGGGCTGTCGGATCACGCAAAAGAATCTTATTCAAAGTCGACAACGAGTCTGAACCGTCGGATCTGGATCAGATTGAATCTCAACCGTTGGATCACACCCAGGATGTTTCTCTCATTGTGAACCACGCCTGTGGACCGCGTGAAGTTTTCTGTGGACCGAGCGGTCGGTCCACCGTACACCGAAGTCTATTTTTTTATTTTTTAGGATATTTTGGCTCCGTTTTTGCTTCACTTTTTTGCCTGAAAAATAAGAAAAAATATGCATTAAATTCTTTAAAAATTTTCTTCATTTTGATGCTTAAATTGCTTAATTAAATTAATATTTATTTTTTTATAAATATATCTAATTTTATATTTTTTTAAAATCACTTATTTTTTAAGAAAATTTAATAAATTTATGAAATTAAGATTTTTAAGAAGATGTTAGCACCATAAATTATCAAAAATATCTTCAATAAATATAAAAATATACTACTTATCATACTCTCCAACTTGAACTTTACTCGTCCTCGAGTAAAGAAAGAATTTAGAATCAAGTACCTTTTAACTTAAAATCTCAAATTTCACCAAATAATTTTTCAAAAGGGCCACTGATGTTTAGTAGAGTGTAAATGAGGTATGTCATTGGGGTATTAATACTAGTCAATATGAGAGTTAAACTAAGAACACTAAATCTTTTTTGAATTTTTTCAATTATCGCTACCTTTATCTCCAAATCATTCACCTTCACATGGACAAGTATATTGTTACTTCCGTTCTTCATTTATTGATTGATTATTTTTTTTTAAATATTATACTGCTATTGAGTGTCTTAACCTCTTAAGCTTTCTGTTTGATCATGTAGCGAGTTTTCAGTCAATGACTTCCAAACCAGATGGCTTTAGGGCACTAGGTATAAAATATTCCTTGAACCTACTTGCTCGAATCAAACAGGCTACGAGTTAAAACTAGCTTTACAACAAAGCTTCTTTGTCCTTCATACCTTTTGATGCGAAACTCAATGTTTGCTTAGGCAAAGAGGCCTGGTTACTCAGCATGAAGTACTTGAAATTTTTTTTTCTTTTTTTTTTTGAATATATGAAGAAATGTATAGTTACTCTACACAAATCCATAGAAAGTAAACTCTTCTTTGATGCTGGTAGAAAAATTTAGAAATACTCAAAGAAAATTATTTAAGTTCTAAACTTAACTCTTTATTGAGTTTTTTTAATACTTGATCTCTCAATATCTCACAAACTCTCTGATCTGTACATCAATTTTCTTTTTAAAAATATTTGATTTAACTTAATTTTTAAGTATAATCAGATGCTTAAATACTAAATACTAACTTACTTGAGGACTTTAAAAATAAATATTTTTATTCTCTCTCTAACTTAATCAACATTATCCTCAATGGAGTAGAAAAAATAAACAGTGCATGTAAAGAAAAAGAAAAGGAGAGATATCACCTGATCCATAAGTCTTTTCAAAACTGATTCTCCCCCCAACTTTAGCCAAGATTATTTTCAAATTCCTATAAAAAATATTAAGTAAGACTCGATTAACCTAAATAAAATACAAAAGATAACAAAAAGTATAAAACTGAAAATTAAAAACTAGATTGCCTCCCAGGAAGCACTAAGTTTACCGTCTTCAGCTAGACCACTCTGATTCCCTCATCTATCCCATGTCGAATATTGGATTGACAAATTTCAATGGTTTTGGATTGCCAATATTATGAAGATGGTCTATGATAAGTTTCAGTATTTTATTTCCAATCTTCAGAAAGTAGTTCACATCTCCGTTCTTAATTTTAGAAAGATAGTTCACAAACCCATTCACAGACCCTTGTTTATCAAGAATTTCTCCTATTTGTTCTTCTAAAATGCTCATGAATTGAGTTTTTGGGTTAGGAACTAAGTTTGAAGAAATAGGCACTCGAAGGATATCTTTTGATTTTAAACATGTGTTCTCAAGTGTGATCAAAGATAATTTTAATTCTGAAGGAGATAGTAATTCTAAAGTGGAAGAATTGGCTTCTAAGGCTGAAGAAAATGAGACTCTTGATGGATATATCTTGGGTAACTCATCGACTCTCTTCTTTTCTTCACTTAGATCAGCATCAGTACTAAGCTTAGGTTCTTCTATTGGGTTAGTCTCAGTACTAATCTCCTCTTCTAAATTCTTTTTTTGGCTAGCATCAGTACTAGCCTCACTCACCTGGTCTTGGTATGAGTTCTTAAGAATCCTATCACTTTTAAGCTCAAAAATTATATTGTCACTTTCAAATCAGGGATTCTTAGGTGGGCCATTGGATTGATGACAAGGTCCAGGTGATTGGTGGATGGGTGGGTCATTTTCAAAATTCGGTATTTGTTCGTTTGGCAATTGACCTAGTTCTTTCCTCATGGTAGATTCAGTTAATTGATCTATTTGTGCTTCTAGCCTAGCAAGGGATTGCTGTTGGGTCATGATCATTTGTTGAAGTTGGCTAAATCTATCGTTGGCTAGATTGGTTTGTTGAGGAGGTGGGTATAATGGCTGATTGTAATAAGATGGCTGGATAGGCTGACTAGGCTGACCACTATTATAGGCATAATTTTGGTATTGGAGCCCATTCTGAAAGTTCTGCATAGAAAAAAATTGGGTCTGAGCCTGAGTCTGTTGGAGTCTCCAAGAAAAATTAGGGTGGTTCCTCCAGCCGAATTATTGTGTTAGAGAATGGATCATTGACAGGTTTGGAGTAACCTTGAGCAGCTTGAACTTGTTCTTGAATGAAAGGTGGAAATAGTGTAGCCCTGGTACATTCGCTCACATGATGGGCCGGACTAGCACAGATAGAATAAATCTCCTGATAATTAGGTGGTGGTGTGTATTGTGCAGGAGATTGTTGATCTAATGCTAGGAACTGATCAAATTTTTGGACAAGAAGGTCGACTTTATCTAATCTTTGGGCTATTAGGTTCAGATCGGCCATCAGACTAGAGTCTGAATATTTGATCCCATAGAATGATGAGAACATTGATGGATTATAGATGGAAGGAATAAAATATTCCTTCATCTGTTTAGGTGGTTCTTAGAATTTCTAGCCATTTGATTATCATGTTTAGCATGGATCAGTCGTTCAATTTCAGAATTAGATCAACTAGATCAGAAAAAATTATACCATGCATGTATTAGTGCAAACCCTATTATGTGTGTTGTTGAGATTTTTTTTTTTAAAGAAGAAGGAGGAGAAAAAAAAGAGAAAAGAAAGAAAGAGAAATGTTTTAAAGGTGAGATCCTTAAGAAAAATCTTAGACCTAAAGACGTAAGATGAGAAAAATTAGTTGTGGTTAAGTGTTAATTGCAATTTAGAAAACAATTAAACCTAGACACCTATGGATTTCTTAGACCTAACAGTTTGATGTAGAGTGGCTTAGTCTAGATACAAATTGGGTTTGTTCTTACTTCCTTCAACTAGCCAGGTAAGAGCTGAGATCGTGGGGGTCCCCCCATTGCTTGCCTTAGACACCAATTGAATTGGTAGGTAAGCTAATGGAACCAATTAAATAACCACAAATCCACTTAGGCTGAGTCTTTATAACCTCTAGACTTAGACACCAGTTTCAGGAGTGAGTCCAAACTTACTTTGCACTTGACTTCAACAAAATACTCAAACTGAACTCAATTGATCCTAGGGACCAATGTCTACTTGATTTTAGTTAGATTTGGGTTAATGCGGGATGCTGGTTGGTTATTTTTGGGCTAAGAAAGGATGATGAAATCTCCACCTTATCTTGTTATGGGTGTTGTCCTTAAATTAATTTGAGATGAATATACACAACCAATTTCAAACAAGGGGTTCTATGTAACTAAATTAGATGCATGAAACTAATAAAACTTGAAAGCTTACCTTGTCTCCAGCGATCACCAAAAATAAATCTACAATGATGAATGCTTCTAAAAATTAAGTTTCTACTCTTGTCATGCAATTTTTATTAGGTTTATATGGATGAATTTAAGTTAATTAAAAAAAATAGTAATTAATACTAAAAAAAAAATTAGTTAAAGCTAGGGTTAGGATTGATCTCACCAAGCAAAATTGAAAGCTTTCTATCTCTTTTTTAAATTTTTTAAATTTTTTTCTGCATAAAGATAAAAAAATAGAAAAGTTAGTAAGTTAAATTTACAAAAAAATCAAAGAAATCAAACATTAAAATTGTTGTCTTTCCCGACAATGGTGCCAAAAATTGATGCGATCGCGATGCTGTCGTTAGGACTTCGTGATTATCAATCAAATTCCAACTTCAATAAAAATTAAAAATATGTAGAAAGTAGTGAGTCAGATCGAATCCACAGAGAAGGCAGGATTTTGACTTGAAATCTTTGATTTTATAAAAAAAATAAAATTTTAAAAAAAATAATTTAAGTCGAAAAATAAAAATTAAAAATATAAAAAATAAATTGGGTACTAAGATCTACTAACTAGATCCTAGCATCTACTTGCAATAAAAATAAATAATAAAAATTTAAAAAAAATATATAAAATAAATTGGGTACTAAGATCTACTAATTAGATCCTAGCATCTATTTATAATAAAAATTTAAAAAGCATAAAAATAAATTGGTACTAAGATCTACTAATTAGATCCTAGCATCTACATGCAAAAAATAAAAGACAAGAATTTAAAGTGTAGAAAAATAAATTTTACATTAATTGAAATTGAAATTCAAGTATAAAGAATTGAAAAAAAATAATAAAATAAATAAAAATAAAATTATAACAAAGATCTGAAGTTAATCAGCCAAGCCTCGTCAGAAAGATGGTTGATGACCTCTTTGTCTTTCATGGTACTCCGTAGAACGAACCGATTTCTCTCCTTCTTTCTTTGGATCCCTAAAGCTATTTTATTTTTTTTTTTTTTTCTATACCTTCTACTCAATTTTTCTCTCCCAAAGCTTATTCTCGGATCTCCTATTTATAAATGAATTTTTCATAATTTTTTGATAGGAAAAGGAGTCCTAAAACCCTTAGAAATCGTATTACTCTCCTTAGAAATATTTCTGACCGTCAGATGGAGCTTGAACCACCCAGATCTGATAAAAAATCATAGTTTTAATCCTTATTAAAGTCAGATTGAATGTCAGCCATTGGATCTGAATTTTGATGAAGTTCTGGCCATCGGATCGTGCAAAAGAATCCTATTCAAAGTCGAGAGCGATAACAGCCGTTGGATCGCATGATGGATTGCTTCTGGGCTGTCGGATCGTGCAAAAGAATCCTATTCAAAGTCGACAATGAGTCTAAACCGTCGGATCTGGGTCGGATTGAATCTCAGCCGTTGAATCACGCTCAGGATTTTTTTCTCGCTGTGAACCATGCCTGTGGACCGCGTGAAGTTTCCTGTGGACCGTGCCCTGGCTCTGTGGACCGAGCGGCCGGTCCACCGTACACCGAAGGCTATTTTCTTTATTTTTTAGGATATTTTGACTCCATTTTCGCTCTGATTTTTTGTCTGAAAAATAAGAAAAAATATGTATTAAATTCTTCAAAAATTTCTCTTCATTTTGATACTTAAATTATTTAATTAAATTAATATCTATTTTTTTATAAATATATCTAATTTTATATTTTTTTCAAAATTACTTATTTTTTTAAAAAAAATAATAAATTCATGAAATTAGGATTTTTAAGAAGATGTTAGCACCATAAATTATCAAAAATATCTTCAATAAATATAAAAATATACTACTTATCAAAATTTCTAATCAAATTAGAACTATGAATTTAATTTAATCTATAATCATTAATTCTAAACACATTGGATCAAATGAATTATAGTTAAATAAATCTATCGACAAAAATCCTAATCCATGTCTGATACATCCTTTTCATGATCAAATTTTTTTCGATTCCACACATACCTCAGGTAACAATCAAGATGGTCGGCCTATAATAGTGAGTGCCCAATAACATGATGGTCGGCCCTTGGATCTTAGGTAGATGCATCAAAATGCAAGAACCCTAAGTCTTGGCAATATACATCCATATGTAGCATTCTAAGGTTCTGCGCATCACATACACTGAATTTCAATTTCATCAAAAATTAGATCATGGGATCTAATCTAAAACTTGTTACTCAAGTCAAAAATCATAGAAATTATATATCCAAGATTTGATCATGGATTGATAATATTTATCATTTACAAAAATATATCAAGAACATCAACAAAACATTAATCAAAAAAATTTGATTTTGACATAGTTTGAACTGGATCTAATCCATATCACAAAAATAATATGAAATTTGATTAAATCAATCAAGGGTGGCTCTGATACCATTGTTGAATTTCGATGACACAGTGAAATATAAATTTGAAAAATTTTTACATACATTCAATAATTAAAAATAAATTTAACATTTAAACTAGACTACCAGAACATAAAAATCCTAGGAACACCTTGATGATTACAATCAAATAACATAAGCATGCATAACAAGAGAAGATCAAAAGTCATATACAATTATGAAGATCACAAACTAACAATTTTGAGATCTCCACAAGATTTCAAAGTAGAAGCCCTCCAACGGTGATCCACACGGGACTAATCAGGACCCTTCCCAATTTGATATGGTGCTGCAGCCTTCTTCCTAAGCGCGCTGCCAATCATCCTTCGCAAGAACGGATTGTATCATTACTTGTATGCCTTCAAGACCTCCACTAGGATCTCTCTTGAAATCTTTTCTCAAAAGATCTCACCACACATAAATCAGATTATATGTTCAACACATGAACAATCTGATTTTTGGACAAACATCTCATGCTTTTCATTTTCTCTCTTTCCTTTCTTTCTATTTTTCTTTCCTTTTTTTCTTATCTTTATCTAGATTTTTTTTATCATTTTCCTCTCCATTTCCATGCCTATTCTCAACCCAATTTTGGCATGTTAAACCTAGTTGTAGCACCCTTATTTCTAGAAAATAAAGGGTGACACCATGGGACGCCAACTCTTGGCATCCCTTAATCCTTACATGCTCCAATTTATTTTTTTGCATGGAAACCAAAGGGTCATGGCATGGAATAAGAAGTGTTTCATCTGTAGGACTCTTCCTTTGCATGAAAAATCTGAACGCCATTATATGGCATGTGGGAAAAAGAAATGGTGTGAGAAAAACCAAGAGTCCATATTAAGATGGACTCTTCCATAACGCACAAAATAACGTAGCGTCCCAAATAAATTTGGCATTCAAACTCCTTGCCAGAGAAGGACTCTTCCTTCTCTTCTGTGCCCATAATTCAAAGAGCCATCACATAACATGATGAAATAAGAAATGCATGGAATACATGGTAAGAAATTTAAGAGAAGTAAAAGAGAAGGACTTCTCTTCTTTAATGCCAAAAATAAATGTGGCATCCCATTTATTTGTGGTGTTCAATTTCCTTCCAAAAGAAGGACTCCTTATCTGCACCCACAATCCCAAAGTCCATCCCATGACACGAGAAATTAAAAAGGATGCATAAACTTGGTAAGAAATTTAAGATACCTCGTTAAGAAGGACTCTTCCTTCTTAATGCCAAAATAAATGGGGCGTGCCATTTTTTTCTTGCATGGTGAATGGCATGGAGGAGGTTTATTCATATGAAACTCTTCCATTAAAAATTAGATAGACCATCTATTTAAATATAGATTCAAATCCAATCATATTAGGTCAAGACAACAAGTCAAGGTTAGCACAAATACCTTTGCACTGAACACAACTGAGAACTTGAGTTAATTCATGTGCTAGCAATTTAATTAACCCATTAGATTTATAATAAATCTAAATAGATTGGATCAAGATCAAATTTTTATTGTATGTGATCCATTGGGTTCCAAATCTAGCTAGCAGTGGATCAAGACTCATGACATAACCCTAATCCGATTAGATTAGGTTAGCTCAAGAGTTTTAATCAACTGGACTCTTCCTAATTGATTTTTGAATTAAACTCTTTTAATTCTGATGAGTCCACAAGTCAAGATTGAGATCTAGCAACATGTCATGACTATCCGAAAGATTTAAAATTTGATAAAAATATCAAAATTATCCTTATGTGGTGAGTTACGTGCAATTCAATCCTTCGATCACACAGCATCCCGAAAAGGCCATGGGCATGAAAATATGTCAAGCTTAAATATCTATCTATATGTATCTTAATCTAATGATGATGACTCGATTGATGAACTAATAAAAATTTTTTTTACTATTCATCCCTGCTCTGATCAGAGACTCTCAGAGTCATCATCTTATGAGATCACATAGGATGTTCTCCCCTACTACAAGGAGTGACTGATTCCTTATTGACCACTCACAATCTCCATACACATTTGCCATACCTAGAATATCCCACACACATCTTGAAATGGTGTGCTAGAGAATAAACCAAAGTAAGGGTCCATATACACCAGGTACTATGGTGATCTCAAGTCAAAGGATTACATGCACCACTTCCACTGAAGAACCATCTGTTGACATGCTGTAAGGCTCCATTCGATATTTTTTCTGCAAATCAGTTCATTGAACTTATTCTCTAATGAGCACCTATATTTTTGTATTAGTGTCACCACATAAGTGATTGTGAGATCAACCATCCTCTTCAATGAGCATACATAGGATGTACCAGTTTTATCAGTATCATTGATCTCTGACTCGATGATTCAGCGATTGAAAATATTTTAGATTAGGGCTATTAAGATTTTAGATCTCACTGGTATGATTTCATCATGATCCTAAAATCATTGTCCTAATCTATGGAGTTTATTATAATCATAAAAATATGATGCAGTAAATGATAAAATATAATACCTCATAAATAAAAATAACTAATGTCATACAAATGAGCAGAAAGATAACACAAGAAAGTCTCTATCGTATTTTCATGCAATTGGCTTGTAGGGCATTATTCTTTCAGTATCCGGATCCATGAACACAAATACAAGAGGTGGATATTACTATTTCATTACGTTCATAGATAACCAATCTAGATATGGGTACGTCTACTTGATGAAATACACGTCAGAATCGTTGAAATATTCAAATGATTCTATAATAAGGTAGAGAAATAAACTAAAAAGAGTATTAAAATCTTCGATCTGACTAAAGGGGTGAATACCTCTCTAACAAGTTTCTGATATATCTAAGAGAGAATGAGATTCTCTCACAATGGATCCCTCCTAAGATGCTAAAGCATAATGGTGTGTCTGAAAGGAGAAATCGAACCTTGTTAGATATAGTTCGGTCCATATTGGCTTTATTAGTCTGTCGATCTCATTTTGAGGATCTGTACTCGAGTCGGCTTGCTATGTACTTAATAAAATTTTGAGTAAGTCTGTGAGCAAAATACTATATGAGATATGAATAAGGTGTTAGCCGGTTCTCTCACATCTTAGGATCTGGGGATGTCCAGCTTATGTCAAGTGTTTAATAACGGACAAGCTCAGACCTAGGTTTGACAAGTATATTTTTATAGGATATCTGAAAGAAACTAAGGGATATTATTTTTATCTTGTTGATGAACAAAAGGTGTTCATCAGTTTTAAGGCAATCTTTTTAGGAAAAGAGTTCCTTGGTGAAGGAACTAATGCTTCTAAGGTGGAACTTGATGAAGTTCAATAGGATCTTTTTAGAAAAGAAGTTCCTTGGAGAAGGAACTAATGCTTCTAAGGTGGAACTTGATGAAGTTCAACAGGTAGATAAACCGATACAATCTAGTGAACCTACAGAATAAGATTTGATTGGATTAAATATTGAGTCCATTGTAGATGCACCATTAAGGAGATTCGATAGAATACCGCATCAGTTGGATAGATACTACAGTTTTTTGATCCGAGATGGCGATCCTATTGAACTTGATGAGAATAATGAGGATTCTATCACCTATATGGATGTAATGTAGAGATCCGACTTTGATAAGTGGCTTGAAGCCATGAAATCCAAAATAGAGTCCATGAAGATCAATGATGTATGGACATTAGTTGACCCACCTAAAAGGATAAAATTCATAGGGTGTAAATGAATCTTCAAGAAGAAGAGGGGCACAAATAGAAAGATAGAGATCTATAAAGCCCATCTGGTTATCAAAAGGTATCGTCAACATTATGGTATTGACTATGATGAGATATTTTTCCTATGGCAATGCTCAAATCTATTCAGATTATGTTTGTGATAGCGGCACATCTGAATTATGAAATCTGATAAATGGATGTGAAAACAGCTTTCTTAAATAGAGAGTTGGAAGAAGAGGTGTATATGATACAACATGAAGGTTTCACATCCACTGATGAGTCTAAGGTGTGCAAGCTTCAGAGATCCATTTATGCATTGAAGCAAGTATCCAGAAGTTGGAACATGCATTTTGATAAAGTGATTAGAATGTATGGCTTCGTTAGGAATGGAGAAGAACCCTACATCTATAAGTGGACAAATAATTTTGTAGTTGTATTTCTTATTTTGTATGTAGATGATATTCTCTTAATTGAGAATGACATCCTTGTATTACAGGAAATAAAGGTTCGATTATCATCTCAGTTCTCTATGAAGGATTTGGAAGAAGTATCCTACATCCTTGAGATGAAGATCTATATAGATAGATTGAAGAGGCTGCTTGGATTATCCTAGTCTACATATATCGATATCGTGCTAATGCAGTTCAGTATGGAGAATTTCAAGAAAGACTATCTTCTGATAGGTCATAGAATTTTTCTTTCGAAGAGGGATTGTCTGACAATCCTTCAAGAAGGAGAGCGTATGAGTAGAATTTCATATGCTTCGATAGTATGATCCATCATGTACGCCATGACATGTATGAGATCGGATGTTGCCTGCTTAGTAGGGGTAGTAAGTAGCTATCAGTCTGATCCAAGAGAGAATCATTGGAAAGTTGTGAAAACCATCCTTAAGTATTTGAGAAATACTAAGAACTAGTAGCTCGTTTATGGAGAATCTGGTTTGAAACTTATACGGACTCCAGCTTTCAGTCAGATCATGATGATAGCAAGTGTGTCAGGATTCATGTTTATCCTGAACGATAGAGTAGTCTGTTGGAAAAGTTTCAAGTAGCACTTCATGACCGACTCAGTTTGCGAGGTAGAGTATATTGCAGTATCCGATGCTACGAAGAAAGCTATATGATTGTAGAAGTTCATCGATGAGCTCGAAGTGGCACTCTCCATTGATGGTCTGGTCCTGTTGTACTGCGATAGCATTGGAGCCATTGCTCAAATGAAGGAACTGAAGTTTCATCAGTGCATCAAGCATATACTACACCGCTACCACCTGATCTAGAAGATCGTGGATCGAGGTGACGTCGAACTTTAAAAGATTGATAAAAAGGAGAATCTGACCTACCCATTCACTAAAGCTCTCAACATTAAGGAGTTCAATAATCATAAATTGAAGATAGGTATACAATACTATACTGATTGACTTTAGTCCAAGTGAGAGTTGTTAGGAATTGTATCCCAAAGCCAATCGATAGTCTGTTGATGGTTGTGCTCATTTTGTAATGGTATATAAATTTTTAATAATAAAAGTTATTTAATTTTTTTATCATAAAGTTTTGTATATCTTCTATATGAACTTCTATGTTGTGATGAAGTCCTTAGGACTATTTTAAATTGATAAAGAAGATTCATTATTTAGTCCTTAAACTTGTTTATGACTAAATGATACACTATTATTGGGATGATAGCGATATCAAGTGTGGATCATTGTGTGTCATATGGGTTGGTTGTTCTCTTAACCAAGGAGTGTGGAGACATTAATATGGCATGCGGATGAAGTGTAGGAGCACACTTGCACTGAATGTGACCAACTGCGAAGCACTCTACTATCAAGAGTAGCTCGTGAAGGGTATGGGTATAAGTGTTTCTCTGACCTAAGATTATCACAGTGACTTGAAAGCAACTCATTGTACTTTGATGTTGGACTATCTAAATTTCTAATTTAATGATGGAAGGTTTCTAGGTACAGTCAAGTACTTGTTCAGTCAGAGTGTGAGTCAAGATGGGATTGACTCCTCCAGATTCAAGAGTTAATATATCAACACATTTTAATTTAGTAAAATCTTGATTAGAGTAATCCATATGATGGATTTGAAAGGTTGAGATACAATATAGTTGACTATTTCAGGATTAATAGTTAAATCCTATGTCATCTTGAGCATTAGGATCAAAGGGATTAATTATACGGTAACCATAAACTAGTAGGTTCTTGAATGTTGCATTGCAATCATTCAACCTATCTGGATGTCAGATTTCATTGCTAGATGGTTACTTCGATTAGTTCAGAAAGTTATTTCAATACTATCGGCTTAGGTTCAAACCTATGGGGTCACACTCAAAAGTTTCTATCGATCCAGTAGCTGATCAATGATTGAGAATCATTTTAGGATGTAATCATCAATTGGATTGATGATTAACCTAATGTAAAAGTTATAATGAATTAATTCGCTAATGGTTAGTGAATTAAAGGAGGATTGATAAGCAATTAGATTGCTGATTAGATTATGAGATGACCTAATTGCTAAAGATAATTAATTTCTGATTTGATCAAAAATTAGACTCAATTAAATTCTGATTTAATCAAATTTGGAACCTAATTAGGTTGAATTCAAGTTACTCAATTAGGTCTAACCTAATTTGATTAGGTTGAAGACTTATTGGATAAAACCTAAGAGTCCAAATCAGCTTGGACTCATCCCTACCGCTGACCACCCTTATGCACACACCCACACCTCAACGCAAATTCAGATTTGCATGAGAGACTCCACACTAATATGTTTTATGTTGCCCACTCTGAGAGCCCTAAGGATGAGATAAGATTTGGTTCAAGTTGAATTTAAATTGGATTTGAATTCAAGGTGGAACTTGATTCTTATCTTGGCTCGAATTTGATTTGAACTTGGACTCTATCTCCCTATCCATGCCATCTATAAGAAGCCTTGAGTTTTGTGCAACAAAATAAGAGAGAAAATAGAAGAAAAAGTTTCCAGCATGAGGCTAGGGTTTTGGGCGTGAGGTCTTGGGGTTGGGCGGCCATCTTGGGCATGTGAGCATAGAGGAGAACCTTCTCCTCTTTGGTGAGATACCTAGATCAGATCCAGAATTTTTGGTGAGGGAAAAACTAAGAGAGAAAGAAGTTCTCTATCTTTTTCTCCCATCACCTGATCCTCCTTGTCTATCTTTAATTTTGGAGGAGTCTATGAGATCCAAAGAGAGGAGTAGATCAGCCATCCAGTAGGTCTTTGCATGAACTAGCATTCCCAAAGAGATCGATCAGTGCAGGACTTCGAGTAGACCAACCATAGAGGACAGACACCCTGTGTGGCTATGAGTATCCTTTGAGCCTTGTGATTTAGATGCGGAGACCTTCTACTTACGCTTAGGTATCAAGTTCTGAACTTGATCTGTATGTAGATGTGATTTACAGATGCATGTATGATGTGATCATACATGCAGATTTTATTTTCAAATCTTTGTATGCATATATGACATGTTATAGCTCCTAGGATAGGTGTTAAGATTAGATCTTAAGCATGTATTATAGATTAAATTATTTAATCTCATATTTTTACTGCATAAAAATTTTAAAAATACATGCTATGCATCTTTTGATTTTTCTTCGCACATTGATGTGTGTGGCCTATTTGATGTAGCGGCCAGAGGAGGTTATCTTTACTTCATTATCTTTATCGATAATTACTCATGATATGGATATGTATCTTATGAGACACAAGTCTAAAACCTTTGAAAAGTTCAAAGAATTTAAAAATGAAGTTGAAAAGAAAATTGAAAACCCTTAAGGTTCTTCGATCAGATCAAGGAGGTGAATACCTTAGTGGAGAATTTCTAAATTATCTCAAAAAATATAACATAGTCTCATAATGGACTCCACCTAAAATATCTCAACTCAATGAGATTTTAGAACGAAGAAATCGAATCCTATTAGATATAGTTCGATCCATAATGAGCTTCACTGATCTTTCTATATTTCTTTGAGAACATAATTTATTAACAATGAATTATATATTGAATAGGGCTCCTTTTAGAATCATTTCTATCATACCGTATGAGATATGATATAGTAAGAACCCAACTCTGGGTCATCTTAGAATTTAAGATTGTTCGATCTATGTCAAGAGACAATAGGCACACAAGTTAGAAACTAGATCTCTAAAGGCTTGTTTTATTGGATATCCTAAAGAGTCTTTAGAATATTATTTCTATCTTTCAGAGGATGACAATGTGATTGTGAGTTGACATGTCATCTTTCTTGAAAAATAGTTTATTCAAGATGGAGGTGTAGGAAGACAGATTGGACTCGAAGAGAAATGAAGAAAAAATGGATAGTTCAAAGCATGTATTTTTAAAATTTTACAGTGAAATAATAAAAGATTAAACACTTTAATCTTCTAATCATGTCTTAGATTAGATCTAAACTACCATTAAAAATCTATGACATGAAAAATTTATATATAAAATCTGATATAAAATAAAAAACTGCATCGATCACATCGATGCCCTGAATCTGATCTAACCTTTAGATCATATTGGTTGAGTTCAGAACTCATCACCTTTTAATGGATCGATGATCTTCACTATAGATAGATATGGTATGAAGCTCTCGCTAATGCCAAACAGTCACATAGATCATCCGACCTCTATAGATCGTCCACTCGAAGCCCTGATCGAATCTTCCTTCGCAGGAGTGCTAGCTCGCAACGAAGGCTCTGGATGGCTGATCCAAGCTCCTTTCTTTGGATCTCCCAGACTCTTTCAGATCAGAAGATGAAGCTTTACGAGAAGGTGGTGTGGAAGATTGGACAAGACTCACTCTTGTATTGTCTTCTCACAAATTCTAGAATTGAAATTCTAGAACCCACAGCTCACACCCGAGAGGAAGAACACTTCCTCTATTTCTCATGCACGGAAGCCCAACCCACTCTCAACTTTTCACATCCCCACTCTTTGATTTCTCATACCAAAAATCACTCTTAATCTCGTACAAAATTGATCTCCTTTTAAGATTGGCATCCCATAGAAGATAAGGATAAGAAAGAGGTAGTTTTGGTTCAAATTCAAACATTGATTGATCCTTATTATCAATTCAAATCAAATTTGAATAAAATTTTAAACTAAACTTTATCCTCATCTTATGAACTCAGAGAGGGGTCGACCAACATTAGAATGGTGTAAAAAATTTCATGCAAAAATACTTTCTGTGCGGAGAAAGAGGTGGCGTGAAGAGGAGAGTCCAACTCAATTTGGACTCTAGATTTTCATTCAAATTCAAACCCATTTGAACTCAAATTTAAACCAACCAATTTTAGTTAAAAAAAAATCAGATAAAATATAGAAAAAACTTTTGAATATAAAAAAATTAAGTAAAAATATTTTTCACGTGAAGAATAAGAGGGCGCAGAGAAAGGAGGTGCAAGGGATTCGAATTTGAATTATTTTCTCATCCAATTAGATTTTTAACCCAACCAAATTAGATTAAACCTAGTTAGACCACTAAATTTAATTTAATTAATAATAAATAGTTTTAATTAAATTTTAATCAAATTAAAAATTAATCGAGCTCAAGTCCTGATCATATCAAGAATCGAACACCCTTAGTGATTAGATTATTTCATAATCTAATCGGGTCAAACCAAATTGAATCCAATTTAATTAGATTTGATCTAAAACATAATACTCAATCAAATTGAGTTAATTAGTAATCTAATTACTAATAATTCTTCTATAATTCATCAATAATTAATAAATTAATTATTATAACTTTTGTATAAGTTAATCATCAATCGAATTGACTGTTTTATCCTAGAATGATTCTTAATCGTTGATCAGCCATATGATCAGTCAGAAATTTTTTTTGAGTGTGACCCCATAGGTTTGAATCTAAGTCGGTAGTATAAGAATAATCTTTCTATATCAATCAAAGTGACCATCTAGCAATGATATCTGACGTCCGGATAGGTTAAAAGATTGCAAAGCATCATTCAAGAACCTATTGGCATATGGTTACCGTATAATTCATCCATTTGACCCAAATATTCAAGGTGATCTGGGGTTTAACTATCAACCCTGGTATGATCATCCATATTGTATTTCAATTTTATATTATATTTTAATTTCAAAATCTATCACATCGATTATCCCGATCAAGATTTTACTGAATTAAAACACACTGATACATTAACTCTTACTTATTCGAAGGGATCAATTCCATCTTGACTCACACACCGATTTTACAAGTACTTGACTGTACCCAAAAATCTTTTATTACTGAATTAAAAATTTAGATAGTCTGGGACCAAAGCACAGTGAGTTGCTTGCAAATCACCGTGGTGATCTCAAATCAGAGGGACACTTATACCCATATCCTTCGCGAGCTACTCTTGACAGCAGAGTACTCAGCAATTGATCACGTTCAGTGAGATATACTCCTATGTCTCATTTACATGCCATGCAGTATCTTTACACTCCTTGGTTAAGAGGACAACCAACATAAATGCACACAATGACCTATACTTGATATAACTATCATCCTAATAATAGTATATCATTTGGTCATGAACTTAAGGTTTAAGGACTAAACGATATATTCTCCTATATCGAATCAAATAGTCCTAAGGACTTTATCATATAACAGGAGTTCAAAATAAGATATACATAGTAATGAAAAAATTAAATAATATTTATTAATTTAATAATTCATATACAATTATAATAATAAGCTCAATCGTCAACAGACTGACGATTAACATGGGGACACAATTTTCAATAACTCCCACTTGAACTAAAGCCAATCGGTATAGTATTGCATATCCATCTTTGATTTGTAGTCTTTGAACTCTCTGACATCGAGGGCTTTAGTAAATGGGTCGGTCAGGTTCTCTTTTCTGTTAATCTTCTAAATCTCGATATTATCTCGATCCATGATCTTTCGGATTAGATGGTAGCGGTGCAGATGTGCTTGGTCTGCTGATGTGACTTTGGTTCTTTTGCTTGAGTAATAGTGCTAGTGCTGTCGCAGTACAACAAGATGGGGCCATCAAGAGAGGGTACCACTCCGAGCTCATTGATGAACTTTCATAACCACACAGCTTTCTTTGCAGCATTGGATGCTGTGATATATTCCATCTCGTAAGTAGAGTCGGTCACAGTGTGCTGCTTGAAACTTTTTCAGCAGATTGCTCCACCGTTCAGAGTATAAATATATCCCGACATGCTCTTGCTATCGTCATGATCTGACTGAAAATTGGAGTTTGTAAACTCTATAAGTTTTAAATCGGATTCTTCATAGATAAGCTATTGATCTTTAGTATTTCTTAAATATTTAAGGATGGTCTTTACGATCTTCCAGTGATTCTCACCTGGATCGGACTGGTATATGCTCACTACTCCTAGTGAGTATGCCATATTCGATCGCTTACATGTCATAAAGTATATAATAGATCCCACTGCCGAAGCATATGAAATTCTACTCATATGCTCTCTCCCTTGAGGAGTTGTCAGACAATCACTCTTCGAGAGAGAAATTCTTTGGTCTATCAGAAGATAGCCTTTCTTGAAATTCTCCATATTGAACTTTTTTCGCACAGTATCAATGTATGTCGATTGGAAGCAACCTTTTAGATCTATCTCTATAGATCTTCATCCTAAAGATGAAGGATACTTCTCCTAAGTCTTTTATGGAGAACTATGATGACAACCAAACTTTTATTCCCTGTAATGCAGGGATGTCATTTTCGATTAAGAGAATGTCATCGACATACAAAATAAGAAATACTATCACAGAGTTATTGACTCACTTGTATATGCAGGGTTCCTTTCCATTCTTAATGAAGCCATACGTTCTGATCACTTTATTAAAATATATGTTTCAACTTCGAGATGCCTGCTTAAGTCCATAGATGGACCTCTAAAGCTTGCACATCTTAGACTCATCTGTGAATATGAAACCTTCAGGTTGTATTATATACACCTCTTCTTCTAGCTCTCCTGTTCCAACTCCGAGATGCCTGCTTAAGTCCATAGATGGACCTCTAAAGCTTGCACACCTTAGACTCATCTGTGGATATGAAACCTGAAGGTTGTATTATATACACTTCTTCTTCTAGCTCTCCATTTAAGAAGGCCATTTTAACATCAATTTGTCAGATTTCATAGTTCAGATGTGCTGTTTGTTGGGAATAGTATCCCAAAGTCAATCGTCAGCCTGTTGACGGTTGTGCTCATTTTTGTATATGTACATGAATTATGAATTAATAAAAATTATTTTGATATTTTTATCATAAAATGTTTCATCTTCTAATGAACTCCTATGTTGTGGTGAAGTCCTTAGGACTATTTAAACTTGACAAAGGAGGATTTGTCGTTTAGTCCTTAAATCTGTTCGTGACCAAATGATACGTTGTTACCAAGGATGACAATATTTATCAAGAATAGGTCATTGTGTGCCATATAGGTTGGTTGTCCTCTTAACCAATGAGTGTGGAGACACTGGTATGGCATACAGGTGAGATGTAAGGGTACATCTGCACTGAACATGACCGACTCTGGAGCTATTTCTGCTGTCAAGATTTGCTCCGATGGAATATGGGTATAAATATCCCTCCGACCTGAGACCGCTACGATGACTTGCAAGCAACTCACTGCACTTAGGCACTGGACTACCTGAATTTCTAATTCAGTGACAGAAGGCTGCTGGGTGTAGTCAAGTACTTGACTTGTCGGTGCGTGTGTCAAGATGGGATTGACCACTCCAGTTTAGAAGCTGTGTACAGTCATGTTTCAATTTAGCAAAATCTTGGTTAGGGTAGTCCTTGTGAGGAGTCACAGGACTGTTTGAGTTGAGCACGATTCGGATGATCTGATCAGGGTTGACAGTTTAACCCTGAGTCGTCCTAAACACAGGGGTCAAAAGGATGAATTATACAGTAACCATATTCATGTAGGTTTGAGTGTTGTGATTGTGACTCTTCGACCTATCCAACATCGGGTACCATTGCTAGATGGTCACTTCGATTAGTACAAGAATTGGTTCCTGTGCTACCGACTTAAGTTCGAACCTGCGGGGTCACATACATTAGAGGTTCCTAGCTGATCTGATGGCTGGTGCAGAATCTTACATGTTTGAGACTCAGTGATCGAGAATCAAGATTCTCTGATCACGAGTTCCACACATTATGGGTACCGGGGTCAAGAGTCCCACTGGTTGGGACTTTTCGATTAGGGTTACTTATCGATGAATTCTGATGCCTGATTGCCCATCGGATTTGCACAAAGTATTTATGAGAGATTTTATTAGTGATTTGATCACTAATTAACTCAATTTGATTGAGTAATTATTTTTGGATCAAGTCCAATTGAATTGGATTCAGTTGGATTTGACCCGATTAGGTTAAGAGTTGACCTAATCGTCGAGATGGTTTGGTCCCTGATTTGATCAAGGGTTGGGCTTAGTCAATTCTTGATTCGATTAGGATTTTATTGAGCCTAATTAAGCCTAATTAAGTTATATTTAAATTAATCTAATTGGACCTAACTTATTTGGTTCAATTAGGTTGGTTTAAATATTGAAACCACCTTGACCCAATCTCCATGCGCCACCTCACTTCTATTGCACCCATTTGAATTCATGAGAAGGAACTTCTCATGAATTTTTTTCTCATGCCAAGCCCTCTCTACGTCTCACTTTAATGTGCCAAATGAATGGATAAGGATGATTGGTTGGCCATTCAAATTCAAAATAAAGTTTGAATTTGAATGGGCAATCAATCTTTGCGTCTTATCCCTTTTTTTACGTCTCATTTATTACATGAGAAAAATATTTCTCATGAAATCACTCCATGCATAATTTAAGCCACGCCTCATGCCTTTAGTGGATAAGGGATGAGTTTGTATCCATTTGAATTCAAAATTTGATTTGAATTCAAATGTGTAATTACTCATCTTTATCCTTTCTTTTGGATAAGATGTTTGATGTTGTTATAAAAGGAGGAGAAGAGTGGGGCATGTAAGAAGAAGATTTTTGGAGAAAAATTTTAGGGTGTGAAGAAGTCTTGTGCGTGAGAAAGAAGTTCATATCCTTCCAAGAGAAAAAGAAAGAAAAGAAAGAAAAGTGGGTGCAAGGTTTTCAGTGAGTTCCCTAGAGTTTTAACCTGGGGTTCGGGAAGTGAGAAAGTGAGCTACGAGTATTGTGAGCCCACAAAATCTTAGAAAGATCTTCAACATCCTCTCAAACATATCTGTTGATGATTTGAAGCATCCAAAGAATCGACAGACATCGATCGAAGGAGTTCGATCAGCATCGACCGTCAAAAGGGCTCTACAACGAGCTAGCACTCGTGAGGAGTCGATCAGATCGAGAGCTTCGTGTAGACGATCCATAGAGGCTAGACATATTGTGTGGCTATATCATGATGATTAGACTCTCCGACGGTGATCAGATTGTGGTGATCTACTATCCGCACAAAGGTATTGTGTTCTAAACACATTACAGTAAAGTATTTACTGTTCAAATTCGAATTTCAAATTTAAATGCATGCATGTTGTATATCATATTTAGATCCTAGTGTAGGATAAATATATGTTAATTAATTAGATTAATTAATATTTTTCACTGTAAAATCATAATTTTGAAAAAGTTTTAAAATTATCATTTTACCCCTGCACTAAATTTTCTCCAAAAATATTATCAGAGCGAGTTCTTATATATGATATATATATTTGTATGTGTAGATTAAGTTATAATCTAAATGTTTAAATTTAAAATTTGAGATTCAAAATTTAAAATTTAAATTTTGAAAGTTGTTCGAAATTCAAAATTCAAAAATTTAAAATTCAAAATTTGAAATTTAAATTTTAAAATTTGAAATTTGAAATTCAAAATTTAAAAATTTAAAATTTGAAATTTGAAATTTAAAATTTGGTTGAAATTTCAAATTTCAAATTCAAATTTAAAATTTAAAATTTGAAATTCAAAATTTAAAATTCAAAAATTTGAAATTTGAAATTTGAAATTTGAATTTGTTTGAAATTTGAAATTCAAAATTTAAAATTTAAAATTTAAAATTTAAATTTTGAAATTGGTATATTTAGATATACTTGATCCAAGTAGCAAGTAATCGAATTGGGTTGGTTGCCATGGCGTCCGGTCATAGGAGAAAAGCAGGGTTTAAAGGCCCTCTCCTCCCATTCGATGGGGTCTCCTATGGTGGTAGGGGTGCCGCTGCAATTATATCTCATGCAGATGAAGCAGCGAAAGAAATTAATTGTAAAGATTCAATTATAAAATTTATCATGAATGTATTAGATTAGATCTAAAGGAATATTCATGATTTATTTTGATTGAGTTATTTTCTGTTATATAATTAGCAATAGGATTGCTATTCATGAAATGTGTTGATCTATTTGTGAAATGAGTCAACATATTTGGTGAACAGAAAATAAAACCTTTCAAATTTGAAAATTATTTTCGAAATACCAAATCCTGATCCATCAGTCCAAATACTTAATTAAAAGAATTAAGTATTGTCTAGTAGGTCTAGAATTGTGAATTAAGACCTAAGACAATTGCATAAACTTGTGGGTCAATGGGTTAGATGGATTAGGTCCATAATTGGGTTAGACCTAAGGTTAGCTTAAAGAAATAGACTAAATTAGAGTAATTGGTCAAATCTAATCAAAAGTTGAATTAGATTAGGTCAAGGATACTCTAGACTCAACTCCAATAGTTGTAGTTGAGTGGGTCCATGTCTTTAACTAGATCAAGATGGACTTAATTCATGGCTACACGGTGGAACCCTATTTACTAAGTTGATCAAATTAAAACTAATGAACTGGTTGGTGTCTAAGGTAAGTTTGGCAGTTTGACCAGTGTTTTTAAGCGGGAGCTGCTCGCAGTGATTCAATCTCTGACGAGTTAATGGCTTATCCCCACCACTGATCTCACTTACCTGGCCAACTTGGTGAATTAGATTTTGATTAGATCACTTGGTGATTCAGGCTCATCCATGTCATTAGGTAAATCAGTTTGACTGATTTAGGTGCTCCTAATGCCAGCTTTAATTAAATCTTTTTAATCTGACTTGGTGAAGTCAGTGGGAGGATTGAAATTGGTTGGATATTTTTTTTTCATCTATCCTTTAATAAAATCCTCAAAAATTATTAAGTCCCTAAAAATGATTAAGTTATATTGATAACTAAGTCATAGCCTCTCATTAAGTGAGTGATAATGAGTCCATTAGTTTAATAATCATTGGAGGCCTAAAGGCCTGGTGCTTATTGACTAATGGAATTATCATTCATAATATGATAATTTGGTTTGAGTCTTTCTGATGGTGGTCAGGTTGGCCGACCAAAGTCAGGCCTGATCATTTATTGGTCCGATTCACCAAATCAAATCATGTTAATGGTTGGACCTAACCAGATCTTTTCAGTGGAGGCCAAAGCCTACTGATTAGGTTCTGAGGCAAAATCAATTACTAGAAGCTGTTTAGAGAAACAACTGGTTATGAACATACCCATAGATGCACATGGGTTGACCAACCAAAGTTGGGCTCATGTGTAGTTTGTGTGGATTCTAGTACCCACTAAGGAATTAAAGTAATTCCTTGAATTGGAGGTTGAGGCTACCAGTTTGTAAAAATACTGGGAGAAACTTTAGACTAAAGTCCAAGTCTTTAGTATTTATAATTTATGTACTAATAGAGGTCTGATTTTCCTTTATGCAGCTATGGCCACTATCCTGTCGCTCCAGTGATTATTAGATAATGACAAGCTCATGGGATCTAATTTCGATAGCTGGTATCGAAAATTAAAAATCATCATTGAGCATGAATGAATCTTTTATGTAGTAACGGATCCAGCACCTGAGGAGCTAGCCCCGAACGCTAGAGGGACGGTCCGAGATACTTACCAGAAGTGGCTCAACGATCGCACCACCGTTCGGTGCATTATGCTGGCGGCAATGAATGATGAGTTCAGCCGCAAGTTCGAGAACGTCCAGCCACAGGAGATGCTTCAAATGTTGAACGACTCTTTTGGCACGCTTGACGATGTTGAAAGGCACAAAACTAATTGTGCCATTTTCAATGCTCGGATGAGGGATGGAGCTTCAGTCATTGATCATGTACTGTACATGATCGAAATGATTGAGCACCTAAGTAAACTGGACTTTCCCTACACGAGCAGCTCGGTAAGGATGCGATCCTTAATTCATTGCCTAAGTCCTTCCTCCCCTTCCTTACTCATTTTCGGATGACAAAGCCTGCAGTGAACTACCACGGCTTGTTGGGGTTGCTGCAGAACTTTGAGAAGGATCACCAGCTCCATAAGGAGTCGGTGAATGTTGTGGGAGGGTCTTCTTCTGGTCGTCGACCCTTTAAGAAAGGGAAGAAGAAGAACAAGAAGAAGAAGAATAAGAAGGTACAGCTGCATGCTGGGACGTCTGCACAGGGTCAGACCAAGAAGCGCAAACCCGACTAGAGCCAGGTGGAGTACTTCTTTTGCAAGAAGCAGGGGCACTGGAAGAAGAACTGTCCTCTACACATTGCCTCCCTAGACCCGAACAGACCGAAGAAAAAGCAAGGTACTTATATGATAACACCTTGCAACTTTTTCATTTGTGATACTACTGCTTGGGTATTGAATACCGGAAGCCCTTATCATATTTGCAATTCGATGTAGGGTCTGCAGGTCAGTAGGAGATTTGATGAAGATGAGAGATTCCTGAACGTTGGAGATGGAAGCAAAGTTCCAGTTCTAGCATTAGGAATCATGAACCTTGTAATCAATTCTCGAAATGTAATTCTGAGTGAATGTCACTATTGTCCAAGTTTTTTATTAAATATTATTTCTGTAGGCCTTTTGGCCATGTACGGTTATCAATTTTTAATAAAAAGAAACATTTGCAATATCATTTTGAATGGTGTTACAATGTTTGTTGGACAACTTAATAATGGAATTTACTTTCTATCACAACCTGTTAATGTGGTTCAAACCTTCGATAAATGCCCTAGAATAGAGATAATATGTCAGAAGTCTACCTTTGGCACTGTAGGCTAGGTCATATAATAAGAACAGGATAAACAGGTTGGCTCAAGAAGGAATTCTTGAAGTAGGTGATTGTGAATCACTTCCAACCTGTGAGTCCTGTCTTCTTGGTAAAATGACCAAGTCACCTTTTACTGGAAAAGGTGAGTGAGCCAGTGAACACTTGGATTTGGTATATTCTGATGTATGTGGACCCATGAGCTCAAGTGCAAGAGGTGGATATTTCTACTTCAAAACCTTCACAGACGACCTATCGAGGTATGGGTATGTCTATTTAATGAAGCATAAATCGAAGTCGTTTGAAATGTTCAAACTATTCCGAAATGAGGTAGAAAAACAAACTGGAAAGTGTATTAAAACTCTTCGATCTGATCGAGGAGGTGAATATCTTTCCAATGATTTTCTGACATATCTTGGAGAGAATGGGATTCTCTCTCAGTGGACTCCTCCTGGAACACCACAACATAATGGTGTATCTGAAAGGAGGAATCGGATCTTGTTGGACATGATTCGATCCATGATGGGGTTTGCTGGTCTGTCGATCTTCCTCTGGAGATATGCGCTCGAATCGGCTTGTTACCTTCTAAATAGAGTTCGAGTAAATCTATAACCAAAATGCCATATGAGATATGGATAGGACGTAAGCCAGTACTCTCGCACCTTAGGGTTTGGGGGTGTCCGACTTATGTTAAACGTTTAATTACGGACAAGCTTGGACCTAGGTCTGACAAGTGTAATTTTATAGGGTATCCAAAAGAGACCAAAGGGTATTACTTCTACCTAACTGATGAGCAAAAAGTATTTGTCAGCCTTAAGGCAATCTTTTTAGAAAAGGAGTTCTTTGATGAAGGGACTGTTGCCTCTAAGGTCGAACTTGACGAAGTTCGATAGGTGAAAAAACCGATACAAATTGCTGAACCTGAACCAGATTTGGTTAGATCAGATCCGGAGCCCATTGTTCAAGCACCCTTAAGACGATCTGGTAGAGTACCACGTCAATCGGACAGATACTATGATTTCTTGGTCCGAGATGGTGATCCTATCGAACTTGATGAAAATGATGAGGATCCGATCACCTACATAGATGCAATGCAGAGACCTGACTCTGAGAAATGGCTAGAGGCCATGAAATCCAAATGGAGTCCATGAAGGTCAACGATGTGTGGACATTGGTTGACCCACCCGAAGGAGTAAAACCCATAGGGTGTAAATGGGTCTTCAAGAGGAAGAGAGGCGCAGACGGAAAGGTGAAAACCTATAAAGTTCGTCTGGTTGCCAAGGGATATCGTCAACGTTATGGTATAGACTATGACAGATGTTTTCTCCTGTGGCAATGCTCAAATCCATTCGGATTATGCTTACGATAGCTGCCCATCTGGACTATGAAATCTGATATATGGATGTGAAGACAGCTTTCCTAAATGGAGAGCTGGATGAAGAGGTGTATATGATACAACCTGAAGAATTCACATCCACAGATGAGTCTAAGGTGTGCAGGCTACAGAGGTCCATTTATGGACTTAAGCAGGCATCACGAAGTTGGAACATACATTTTGATAAGACGATCAAGACGTATGGCTTCATTAAGAATGGAGAAGAACCCTGTATTTATAAGTGGGCTAATGGTCCAGTAGTAGTATTTCTAGTATTGTATGTGGATGACATTCTCTTAATCGGGAATGATGTCCCTACATTACAGGGAATAAAGATTTGGCTGTCGTCACAGTTCTCCATGAAGGATCTGGGAGAAGCTTCCTACATCCTAGGGATGAGGATCTATAGAGATAGATCTAAAAGGTTGCTTGGTTTATCTCAGTCCACGTACATTGATACTATGCTGAAAGGTTCAGCATGGAGAATTCTAAGAAAGGCTATCTTCCGATAGGTCATGAAATTTTTCTCTCGAAGAGGGATTGTCCGACAACACCTCAAGAGAGAGAGCGTATGGGTAGGATTCCATATACTTCGACAGTGGGATCTATCATATATGCCATGACATGTATACGACCAATGTGGCATACTCACTAGGGGTAGTGAGTAGATACCAATCTGATCCAAGAGAGAATCACTGGAAGGTTGTTAAAACCATCCTGAAGTATTTAAGAAATACTAAGGACCAGTGGCTTGTTTATGGTGAATCGGACTTAAGACTTATAGGGTTTACAGACTCTAATTTTCAGTTTGATCACGATGACAGCAAAAGTGTGTCAGGATTTATTTTTACCCTTAATGGTGGGGCTATCTGCTGGAAAAGTTTCAAGCAGCATATAGTGGCTGATTCAGTTTGCGAGGCAGAGTATGTCGCTGCATCAGATGCTGCCAAAGAAGTGATGTGGCTGAGAAAATTCATCACCGAGCTCAGAGTAGCACCCTCCCTTGTTGGTCCAGTTCTGCTCTATTGTGACAGCTCTGGAGTCATTGCTCAGGCGAAGAAACCAAAGGCACACCAGCGACGAAGCATATTCTGCACCGCTACCATCTCATCCGAAAAATTATGGATCGAGGTGACGTCGATCTTCAGAAGATCGATGGGAAGGAGAACCTGGCCGATCCATTCGCTAAAGCCATTACGATGAAGGAGTTCGACAACTACAAATCGAAGATGGGTATTAGATACTGCACCGATTGGCTTTAGGCCAAGTGGGAGATTGTTGGGAATAGTGTCTCAAAGCCAATCGTCAGTCTGTTGACGGTCGTGCTCATTTTTGTATATATACATGAATTATGAATTAATAAAAATTATTTTGATATTTTTCATCACAAAATATTTCATCTTCTAATGAACTTCTATGTTGTAGTGAAGTCCTTAGGACTATTTAGACTCGACAAAGGAGGATTTGTCATTTAGTCCTTAAATCTGTTCGTGACCAAATGATACGTTGTTACCAAAGACGACAACGTTTATCAAACAAAGGTCGTTGTGTGCCATATAGGTTGGTTGTCCTCTTAACCAATGAGTGTGGAGACACTGGTATGACATACAGGTGAGATGTAAGGGTACATCTACACTGAACGTGACCGACTCCGGAGCTATTTCTGCTGTCAAGATTTACTCTGATGGAATATGGGTATAAATATCCCTCTGACCTGAGACCGTCACGGTGACTTGCAAGCAACTCACTACACTTAGGCACTGGACTACCTGAATTTCTAATTTAGTGACGGAAGGCTGCTGGGTGTAGTCAAGTACTTGACTTGTCGGTGCATGTGTCAAGATGGGATTGACCACTCCAGTTTAGGAGCTGTGTACAGTCATATTTCAATTTAGCAAAACCTTGGCCAGGGTAGTCCTTGTGAGGAGTCACAGGACTGTTTGAGTTGAGCACGATTCGGATGATCTGATCAGGGTTGACAGTTTAACCCTGAGTCATCCTAAACACAAGGGTCAAAAGGATGAATTATACAGTAACCATATTCATATAGGTTTTGATTATTGCGATTGTGACTCTTCGACCTATCCGAATGTCGGGTACCATTGCTAGATGGTCATTTCGATTAGTACAGGAATTGGTTCCTGTGCTACCGGCTTAGGTTCGAACCTGCGTGGTCACACACATTAGAGGTTCCTATCTGATCTGATGGCTGGTGTAGAATCCTACATGTTAGGGACTCAGTGATCGAGAATCAAAATTCTCTGATCACGAGTTCCACACATTATGGGTACCGGGGTCAAGAGTCCCACTGGTTGGGACTTTTCAATCAGGGTTACATATCGATGAATTCTGATGTCCGATTATCCATCGAATTTGCACAAAATATTTATGAGAGATTTTATTAGTGATTTGATCACTAATTAACTCAATTTGATTGAGTAATTATTTTTGGATCAAGTCCAATTGAATTGGATTCAGTTGGGTTTGACCCGATTAGGTTAAGAGTTGACCTAATCGTCGAGATGGTTTGGTCCCTGATTTGATCAAGGGTTGGGCTTAGTCAATTCTTGATTCGATTAGGATTTTATTGAGCCTAATTAAGCCTAATTAAGTTATATTTAAATTAATCTAATTGGACCTAACTTATTTGGTTCAATTAGGTTGGTTTAAATATTGAAACCACCTTGACCCAATCTCCATGCGCCACCTCACTTCTATTGCACCCATTTGAATTCATGAGAAGGAACTTCTCATGAATTTTTTTCTCATGCCAAGCCCTCTCTACGTCTCACTTTAATGTGCCAAATGAATGGATAAGGATGATTGGTTGGCCATTCAAATTCAAAATAAAGTTTGAATTTGAATGGGCAATCAATCTTTGCGTCTTATCCCTTTTTTTACGTCTCATTTATTACATGAGAAAAATATTTCTCATGAAATCACTCCATGCATAATTTAAGCCATGCCTCATGCCTTTAGTGGATAGGGGATGAGTTTGTATCTATTTGAATTCAAAATTTGATTTGAATTCAAATGTGTAATTACTCATCTTTATCCTTTCTTTTGGATAAGATGTTTGACGTTGTTATAAAAGGAGGAGAAGAGTGGGGCATGTAAGAAGAAGATTTTTGGAGAAAAATTTTAGGGTGTGAAGAAGTCTTGTGCGTGAGAAAGAAGTTCATATCCTTCCAAGAGAAAATGAAGAAAAAGAAAGAAAAGTGGGTGCAAGATTTTTGGTGAGTTCCCTAGAGTTTTAATCTGGGGTTCGGGAAGTGAGAAAGTGAGCTACGAGTGTCGTGAGCCCATAAATCTCAAGAAGATCTTCAACATCCTCTCAAGCATGTCTGTTGACGATCTGAAGTATCCAAAGAATCGACAGACATCGATCGAAGGAGTTCGATCAGCATCGGCCGTCAAAAGGGTTCTACAACGAGCTAGCACTCGTGAGGAGTCGATCAGATCGGAAGCTTTGTGTGGATAATCTACAGAGGCCAGACATACTGTGTGACTGCATCACGATGATCAGATTCTCTCGACGGTGATCAGATTGCGGTGATCTACTACCCGCACAAAGGTATTGTGTTCTGAACACATTACAGTAAAGTGTTTACTGTTCAAATTCGAATTTTAAATTTAAATGCATGCATACTGTATATCATATTTAGATCTTAGTGTAGGATAAATACATGTTAATTAATTAGATTAATTAATATTTTCTGTTGTAAAATCATAATTTGAAAAATTTTAAAATTATCATTTTACCCCTGCACTGAATTTTTCCTCACTGTTATCGCAAGCATGATTTGAATGGACTTGAGCATTGCCACAGGAGAAAATATCTCATCATAGTCAATACTATAATGCTGACGGTAATCCTTAGCAACCAAATGGACTTTATAGATCTCCACCTTTCTCGTCTGCATCCCTCTTCCTTTTGAAGATCCACTTATGCCCTCTGGATTTTATCCCTTCAAGTGGGTCAACCAATGTCGATACATTATTAACTTTTATGACTCTATTTCAAATTTTATAGCTTTTCAGCTACTTATCGAAGTCAGACCTCTGCATCGCATCCATATAAGGGATCGAATCCTCATTGTTCTCATCGAGTTCAACTGGATCTCCATCTTGGACAAAAAATCATAGTGTCATCCGATTAATGCCGGTACTCTATCGGATCTCCTTAAAGATATTTCTATAATAGGTTCTGGATTTGATCTAATCAAGTCTGATTTTATGGGTTTACTAGATTGTGTCGGTTCTTCTACCGATCGAACTTCATCAAGTTCAATCTTTGAGGCATTAGTTCCTTCATCAAGAAACTCTTTTTCTAAAAAAACTCTCCTATTGCTGACGAACACCTTCTATTCGTCAACAAGGTAGAAGTAATATCCCTTGATCTCTTTTGGGTATCCTACAAATAGATACTTGTCAGACCTAGGTCCAAGCTTGTCAGTTTCAAACATTTAACATAAGTCAAACATCTCTAAATCCTAAGATGAGAGAGTGCTGGCTTACGCCCTGTCCACATCTCATGTGGTATTTTACTTACAAACTACTCAAAACTTTATTTAAAATATAATAAGCTAACTCGAGTGTATATCTCCAAAAGGAGATCGATAAATTTACAAAGTCCATCATGGATCGAACCATGTCTAACAGGATTCGATTTCTTCTTTTCGATACATCAATATGCTGTGGTGTTTCAGGAGGGATCCATTGTGAGAAAATCTCATTCTCTTCTAAGTATATCAAAAACTCACTGAAGAGGTATTCTCCTCGATCGGATCGAATAATTTTAATAATCTTTTTAATTTATTTCTCTACTTCATTATGGATTTATTTAAATATTTCAAATGATTCTGACTTATGTGTCATTAAGTAGATGTGCCTATATCTCGATAAGTCATCTATAAATGTAATGAAATAATAATATCCACCTCTGGCACTAGTGTTCATCGATCCACGTACATCAGTGTGTATCAACCTAGAACTTTACTGGCTCGCTCATCTTTTTCATTAAAAGGTGACTTTGGCCATTTTTTCAAGAAGATAGGACTCACAAGTTGAGAGTGATTATAATCACTGACTTCAAAAATTCTCTCTTGTGTCAACCTGTTTATTCTATTCTTGTTAACATGACCTAACCTACAGTATCAAAGGTAGATATTGGAGACATTACTAATTCTAGGGTATTTGCTGGACGTGTACATTACACTAACAAGTTGTGACAATATGTAAATATCATTGTTCAGTTATCCATTCATCACATTAACACCATTTATAATGATTATTAAAATTTTGTCATTTTATTGAAATTTCATAATCGTACATGGCCAAAAGGCCTATAGAAATAATATTTAATAAAAAGGAAGGACAAAAGTGATATTCACTTAGAAACAATTATATTAGACTTAAATACAAGCTTAATAGTCCCTAATGCTAGAACTAGAATTGGTCTTTCATCTTCAACATTAAAGAACCTTTTGCCTTCTTCAAATCTCCTACTGACCTACAGATCTTGCAACAAATTACAAATATTAAAGAGCTTACAGTATCTAATACCCAGGTAGTAGAATCATAAATTAAAAAATTATAAGGTGTTATCATATAATTATCTTGTCCAGGAACAACTTACTTCTTTCTCGATCTGTTCGGATCCAGAAATGTATTGAGGATATTTCTTCCAGTGTCCCTGCTTCTTGTAGTAGAAGCATTCTGTCTGACTCTGGTCAGATTTGGGATTTTTTGATCTGACAAGGCTTGGTGTTCCAGCACTTTGCACCATTTTCTTGTTCTTTCTTCTTTTCTTAAAGGGTCGATGTCCAGAAGAAGACCCTCCAACAACATTCACTGACTCCTTGTGGAGCTGGCGATCATTCTCAAAGTTTCACAGAACCCTAACAAACCATGATAGTTGACTATAGGTTTTGTCATTCAAACATGAGTAAGACAAGGGAGGTAGACTTGGTAGAGAGTTCACCATAGCATTTTTCTCCAACTGCTCATGCAGGAAAAAGTCAAGCTTGC
>NC_025996.2:69987906-70024716 GCF_000442705.2 Elaeis guineensis
ACTGGACTACCTGAATTTCTAATTCAGTGACGGAAGGCTGCTGGTGTAGTCAAGTACTTGACTTGTCGGTGCGTGTGTCAAGATGGGATTGACCACTCCAGTTTAGGAGCTGTGTACAGTCTGTTTCAATTTAGCAAAACCTTGGCCAGGGTAGTCCTTGTGAGGAGTCACAGGACTGTTTGAGTTGAGCACGATTCGGATGATCTGATCAGGGTTGACAGTTTAACCCTGAGTCATCCTAAACACAGGGTCAAAAGGATGAATTATACAGTAACCATATTTCATGTAGGTTCTGAGTGTTGCGATTGTGACTCTTCGACCTATCCGGACGTCGGGTACCATTGCTAGATGGTCACTTCGATTAGTACAGGAATTGGTTCCTGTGCTACCGGCTTAGGTTCGAACCTGCGGGGTCACACACATTAGAGGTTCCTATCTGATCTGATGGCTGGTAGAATCCTACATGTTTGACTCAGTGATCGAGAATCAGATTCTCTGATCATGAGTTCCACACATTATGGGTACCGGGGTCAAGAGTCCCACTGGTTGGGACTTTTCGATCAGGGTTTACATATCGATGAATTCTGATGCCTGATTGCCCATTGGATTTGTACAAAGTATTTATGAGAGATTTTATTAGTGATTTGATCACTAATTAACTCAATTTGATGGAGTAATTATTTTTGGATCAAGTCCAATTGAATTGGATTCAGTTGGGTTTGACCCGATTAGGTTAAGAGTTGACCTAATCGTCGAGATGGTTTGGTCCTGATTTGATCAAGGGTTGGGCTTAGTCAATTTTTGATTTGATTAAGATTTTATTAAGCCTAATTAAGCCTAATTAAGTTGTGTTTAAATTAATCTAATTGGATCTAACTTATTTGGTTCAATTAGGTTAGTTTTAAATATTGAAATCACCTTGACCCAATCTCCATGCGCCACCTCACTTCCATTGCACCCATTTGAATTCATGAGAAGGAACTTCTCATGAATTTTTTTCTCACGTCAAGCCCTCTTTATGCTCCACTTTAATGTGCCAAATGAATGGATAAGGATGATTGGTTGGCCATTCAAATTTAAAATAAAGTTTGAATTTGAATGGGCAATCAATCTTTGCGCCTTATTCCTTTTTTTACGCCCCATTTATTACATGAGAAAAATATTTCTCATGAAATCACTTCATGCACAATTTAAGCCACGCCTCATGTCTTTAGTGGATAAGGGATGAGCTGGTGTCCATTTGAATTCAAAATTTGATTTGAATTCAAATGTGTAATTACTCATCTTTATCCTTTCTTTTGGATAAGACGTTTGACGTTGTTATAAAAGGAGGAGAAGAATGGGGCGTGTAAGAAGAAGATTTTTGAAGAAAAATTTTGGGACGTGAAGAAGTCTTGTGCGTGAGAAGGAAGTTCACATCCTTCCAAGAGAAAAAGAAAGAAAAGAAAGAAAAGTGGGTGGCAAGGTTTTCAGTGAGTTCCCTAGAGTTTTAACCTGGGGTTCGGGAAGTGAGAAAGTGAGCTACGAGTGTTGTGAGCCCACAAAATCTTAGAAAGATCTTCAACATCCTCTCAAACATATCTGTTGATGATCCAAAGTATCTGAAGAATCGACAGACATCGATCGAAGGAGTTCGATCAGCATCGGCCGTCAAAAGGGCTCTACAACGAGCTAGCACTCGTGAGGAGTCGATCAGACCGAGAGCTTCGTGTGGATGATCCACAGAGGCTAGACATATTGTGTGGCTACATCGCGATGATTAGACTCTCTTGACGGTGATCAGATTGCAGCGATCTACTATCCGCACAAAGGTATTGTGTTCTGAACACATTACAGTACAGTATTTACTGTTCAAATTCGAATTTCAAATTTAAATGCATGCATGTTGTATATCATATTTAGATCTTAGTGTAGGATAAATATATGTTAATTAATTAGATTAATTAATATTTTTCACTGTAAATCATAATTTTGAAAAAGTTTTAAAATTATCATTTTACCCCTGCACTGAATTTTCTCCAAAAATATTATCAGAGCGAGTTCTTAGATATGATATATATATTTGTATGTGTAGATTAAGTTATAATCTAAATGTTTAAATTTAAAATTTGAGATTCAAAATTTAAAATTTGAATTTTAAAAATTGTTCAAAATTCAAAATTCAAAAATTTAAAATTCAAAATTTAAAATTTAAATTTTAAAATTTGAAATTCGAAATTCAAAATTCAAAAATTTAAAATTTGAAATTTGAAATTTAAAATTTGAAATTTGGTTGAAATTTCAAATTTAAAATTCAAAATTTGAAATTCAAAATTTAAAATTCAAAAATTTGAAATTTGAAATTTGAAATTTGTTTGAAATTTGAAATTCAAAATTCAAAATTTAAAATTTAAAATTTGAAATTTAAATTTTGAAATTGGTATATTTAGATATACTTGATCCAAGTAGCAAGTAATCGAATTGGGTTGGTTGCCATGGCTGTCCGGTCATAGGAGAAAAGCAGGGTTTAAAGGCCCTCTCCTCCCATTCGATGGGGTCTCCTATGGCGGTTGGGGTGCCGCTGTAATTATATCTCATGCAGATAAAGCAGCGAAAGAAATTAATTGTAAAGATTCAATTATGAAATTTATCATGAATGTATTAGATTAGATCTAAAGGAATATTCATGATTTATTTTGATTGAGTTATTTTCTGTTATGTAATTAGCAATAGGATTGCTATTCATGAAATGTGTTGATCTATTTGTGAAATGAGTCAACATATTTGCTGAACAGAAAATAAAACCTTTCAAATTTAAAAATTATTTTTGAAATACCAAATCTTGATCCATCAGCCCAAATACTTAATTAAAAGAATTAAGTGTTGTCTAGTAGGTCTAGAATTGTGAATTAAGATCTAAGACAATTGCATAAACTTGTGGGTCAATGGGTTAGATGGATTAGGTCCATAATTGGGTTAGACCTAAGGTTAGCTTAAAAAAATGGACTAAATTAGAGTAATTGATCAAATCTAATCAAAAGTTGAATTAGATTAGGTCAAGGATACTCTAGACTCAACTCCAATAGTTGTAGTTGAGTGGGTCCATGTCTTTAACTAGACCAAGATGGACTTAATTCATGGCTACGCGGTGGAACCCTATTTACTAAGTTGATCAAATTAAAACTAATGAACCGGTTGGTGTCTAAGGTAAGTTTGGCAGTTTGACTAATAGTTTTTAAGCGGCAGCTGCTCGCAGTGATTCAATCTCTGACGAGTTAATGGCTTATCCCCACCACTGATCTCACTTACCTGGCCAACTTGGTGAATTAGATTTTGATTAGATCACTTGGTGATTCAGGCTCACCCATGTCATTAGGTAAATCAGTTTGACTGATTTAGGTGCTCCTAATGCCAGCTTTAATTAAATCCTTTTTAATCTGACTTGGTGAAGTCAGTGGGAGGATTGAAATTGGCTGGATATTTTCTTTTCATCTATCCTTTAATAAAATTCTCAAAAATTATTAGGTCCCTAAAAATGATTAAGTTATATTGATAACTAAGTCATAGCCTCCCATTAAGTGAGTGATAATGAGTCCATTAGTTTAATAATCATTGGAGGCCTAAAGGCCTGGTGCTTATTGACTAATGGAATTATCATTCATAATATGATAATTTGGTTTGAGTCTTTCTGATGGTGGTCAGGTTGGCCGACCAAAATCAGGCCTGATCATTTATTGGTCCAATTCACCAAATCAAATCATGTTAATGGTTGGATCTAACCAGATCTTTTCAGTGGAGGCCAAAGCTTACTGATTAGGTTCTGAGGCAAAATCAATTACTAGAAGCTGTTTAGAGAAACAACTGGTTATGAACCTACCCATAGATGCACATGGGTTGACCAACCAAAGTTGGGCTCGTGTGTAGTTTGTGTGGATTCTAGTACCCACTAAGGAATTAAAGTAATTCTTCGAATTGGAGGTTGAGGCTACCAGTTCATAAAAATACTGGAAGAAATTTTAGACTAAAGTCCAAGTCTTTAGTATTTATAATTTATTTACTAATAGAGGTCTAATTTTCCTTTATGCAGCTATGGCCACTATCCTGTCGCTCCGATCATTATTAGATAATGACAAGCTCATGGGATCTAATTTCGATAGCTGGTATCAAAATTAAAAATCGTCATTGAGCATGAACGAATCTTTTATGTAGTAATGGATCCAGCACCTGAGGAGCTAGCCCCGAATGCTAGAGGGACGGTCCGAGATACTTACCAGAAGTGGCTCAACGACCGCACCACCATTCGGTGCATTATGCTGGCGGCAATGAATGATGAGTTCAGCCGCAGGTTCGAGAACGTCCAGCCACAGGAGATGCTTCAAATGTTGAACGACTCTTTTGGCATGCTTGACGATGTTGAAAGGCACAAAACTAGTTGTGCCATTTTCAATGCTCGGATGAGGGATGGAGCTTTAGTCACTGATCATGTACTGTACATGATCGAAATGATTGAGCACCTAAGTAAACTGGACTTTTCCTACACGAGCAGCTCGGTAAGGATGCGATCCTTAATTCATTGCCCAAGTCCTTCCTCCCCTTCCTTACTCATTTTCGGATGACAAAGCCTGCAGTGAACTACCACGGCTTGTTGGGGTTGCTGCAGAACTTTGAGAAGGATCACCAGCTCCATAAGGAGTTGGTGAATGTTGTGGGAAGGTCTTCTTCTGGTCGTCGACTTTTTAAGAAAGGGAAGAAGAAGAACAAGAAGAAGAAGAATAAGAAGGTGCAGCTGCATGCTGAGACGTCTGCACAGGGTCAGACCAAGAAGCGCAAGCCCCACTAGAGCCAGGCGGAGTGCTTCTTTTGCAAGAAGCAGGGGCACTGGAAGAGGAACTGTCCTCTACACATTGCCTCCCTGGACCCGAACAGACCGAAGAAGAAGCAAGGTACTTATATGATAACACCTTGCAACTTTTTTATTTGTGATACTACTGCCTGGGTATTGAATACCGGAAGCCCTTATCATATTTGTAATTCGATGTAGGGTCTGTAGGTCAGTAGGAGATTTGATGAAGACGAGAGATTCCTGAACGTTGGAGATGGAAGCAAAGTTCCAGTTCTAGCATTAGGAATCATGAACCTTGTAATCAATTCTCGAAATATAATTCTGAGTGAATGTCACTATTGTTCAAATTTTTATTAAATATTATTTCGTAGGCCTTTTGGCCATATACGGTTATCAATTTTTAATAAAAAAAAATATTTGTAATATCATTTTGAATGGTGTTACAATGTTTGTTGGATAACTTAATAATGAAATTTACTTTCTATCACAACCTGTTAATGTGGTTCAAACCTCCGATAAATGCCCTAGAATAGAGATAATATATCAGAAGTCTACCTTTGGCACTGTAGGCTAGGTCATATCAATAAGAACAGGATAAACAGATTGGCTCAAGAAGGAATTCTTGAAGTAGGTGATTGTGAATCACTTCCAACCTGTGAGTCCTGTCTTCTTGGTAAAATGACCAAGTCACCTTTTACTGGAAAAGGTGAGTGAGCCAGTGAACTCTTAGATTTGGTACATTCTGATGTATGTGGACCCATGAGCTCAAGTGCAAGAGGTGGATATTTCTACTTCATAACCTTCACAGACGACCTATCGAGGTATGGGTATGTCTATTTAATGAAGCATAAATCGAAGTCATTTGAAATGTTCAAACTATTCCGAAATGAGGTAGAAAAATAAACTGGGAAGTATATTAAAACTCTTCGATCTGATCGAGGAGGTGAATATCTTTCCAATGATTTTCTGACATATCTTGGGGAGAATGGGATTCTCTCTCAGTGGACTCCTCCTGGAACACCACAACATAATGGTGTATCTGAAAGGAGGAATCGGATCTTTTGGACATGGTTCGATCCATGATGGGGTTTGCTGGTCTGTCGATCTTTCTCTGGGATATGCGCTCGAATCGGCTTGTTACCTTCTAAATAGAGTTCTGAGTAAATCTGTAACCAAAATGCCATATGAGATATGGATAGGACGTAAGCCAGTACTCTCGCACCTTAGGGTTTGGGGGTATCCGGCTTATGTTAAACGTTTAATTACGGACAAGCTTGGACCTAGGTCTGACAAGTGTAATTTTATAGGGTATCCAAAAAGACCAAAGGGTATTACTTCTACCTAACTGATGAGCAAAAAGTATTTGTCAGCCTTAAGGCAATCTTTTTAGAAAAGAAGTTCTTTGATGAAGGGACTGTTGCCTCTAAGGTCGAACTTGATGAAGTTCGGCAGGTAGAAAAATTGACACAAGTTGCTGAACCTGAACCAGATTTGGTTAGATCAGATCCGGAGCCCATTGTTCAAGCACCCTTAAGACGATCTGGTAGAGTACCACGTCAACCGGACAGATACTATGATTTCTTGGTCCGAGATGGTGATCCTATTGAACTTGATGAAAATGATGAGGATCCGATCACCTACATAGATGCAATGCAGAGATCTAACTCTGAGAAATGGCTAGAGGCCATGAAATCCGAAATGGAGTCCATGAAGGTCAACGATGTGTGGACATTGGTTGACCCATCCGAAGGAGTAAAACCCATAGGGTGTAAATGGGTCTTCAAAAGGAAGAGAGGCGCAGACGGAAAGGTGAAAACCTATAAAGCCCGTCTGGTTGCCAAGGGATATCATCAACGTTATGGTATAGACTATGACGAGACGTTTTCTCCTGTGGTAATGCTCAAATCCATTCGGATTATGCTTACGATAGCTGCCCATCTGGACTATGAAATCTGATAGATGGATGTGAAGATAGCTTTTCTAAATGGAGAGCTGGATGAAGAGGTGTATATGATACAACCTGAAGAATTCACATCCACAGATGAGTCTAAGGTGTGCAGGCTACAGAGGTCCATTTATGGACTTAAGCAGGCATCACGGAGTTGGAACATACGTTTTGATAAGACGATCAAGACGTATGGCTTCGTTAAGAATGGAGAAGAACCCTGCATTTATAAGTGGGCTAATGGTCCAGTAGTAGTATTTCTAGTATTGTATGTGGATGACATTCTCTTAATCGGAAATGATGTCCCTGCATTATAGGGAATAAAGATTTGACTGTCGTCATAGTTCTCCATGAAGGATCTGGGAGAAGCTTCCTACATCCTAGGGATGAGGATCTATAGAGATAGATCTAAAAGATTGCTTGGTTTATCTCAGTCCACGTACATTGATACTATGCTGAAGAGGTTCAGCATGGAGAATTCTAAGAAAGGCTATCTTCCGATAGGCCATAAAATTTCTCTCTCGAAGAGGGATTGTCCGACAACACCTCAAGAGAGAGAGCGTATGGGTAGGATTCCATATGCTTCGACAGTGAGATCTATCATGTACGCCATGACATGTATACGACTAGATGTGGCATACTCACTAGGGGTAGTGAGTAGATACCAATCTGATCCAGGAGAGAATCACTGAAAGGTTGTTAAAACCATCCTGAAGTATTTAAGAAATACTAAGGACCAGTGGCTTGTTTATGGTGAATCGGACTTAAGACTTATAGGGTTTACAGACTCTAATTTTCAGTTTGATCACGATGACAGCAAAAGTGTGTCGGGATTTATTTTTACCCTTAATGGTGGGGCTATCTGCTGGAAAAATTTCAAGCAGCATATAGTGGCTGATTCAGTTTGCGAGGCAGAATATGTCGCTGCATCAGATGCTGCCAAAGAAGTGATGTGGCTGAGAAAATTCATCACCGAGCTCAGAGTAGCACCCTCCCTTGTTGGTCCAGTTCTGCTCTACTGTGACAGCTCTGGAGCCATTGCTCAGGCGAAGGAACCAAAGGCACACCAGCCGACGAAGAATATTCTGCACCGCTACCATCTCATCCAAAAAATTATGGATCGAGGTGACGTCGATCTTCAGAAGATCAACGGAAAGGAGAATCTGGCCGATCCATTCACTAAAGCCATTACGGTGAAGGAGTTCGACAACTACAAGTCGAAGATGGGTATTAGATACTGCACCGATTGGCTTTAGGCCAAGTGGGAGATTGTTGGGAATAGTATCCCAAAGCCAATCGTCAGTCTGTTGACGGTCGTGCTCATTTTTGTATATATACATGAATTATGAATTAATAAAAATTATTTTAATATTTTTCATCACAAAATATTTCATCTTCTAATGAACTCCTATGTTGTGGTGAAGTCCTTAGGACTATTTAGACTCGACAAAGGAGGATTTGTCATTTAGTCCTTAAATCTGTTCGTGACCAAATGATACGTTGTTACCAAGGACGACAATATTTATCAAGCAAAGGTCGTTGTGTGCCATATAGATTGGTTGTCCTCTTAACCAATGAGTGTAGAGACACTGGTATGACATACAGGTGAGATGTAAGGGTACATCTACACTGAACGTGACTGACTCCGGAGCTATTTCTGCTGTCAAGATTTGCTCTGATGGAATATGGGTATAAATATCCCTCTGACCTGAGACCGCCACGGTGACTTGCAAGCAACTCACTGTACTTAGGCACTGGACTACCTGAATTTCTAATTCAGTGACGGAAGGCTGCTTGGTGTAGTCAAGTACTTGACTTGTCGGTGCATGTGTCAAGATGGGATTGACTACTCCAGTTTAGGAGCTGTGTACAGTCATATTTCAATTTAGCAAAACCTTGGCCAGGGTAGTCCTTGTGAGGAGTCACAGGACTGTTTGAGTTGAGCACGATTCGGATGATCTGATCAGGGTTGACAGTTTAACCCTGAGTCATCCTAAACACAAGGGTCAAAAGGATGAATTATACAGTAACCATATTCATGTAGGTTCTGAGTGTTGCGATTGCGACTCTTCGACCTATCTGGACGTCGGGTACTATTGCTAGATGATCACTTCGATTAGTACAGGAATTGGTTCCTGTGCTACCGACTTAGATTCGAACCTACGTGGTCACACACATTAGAGGTTTCTATCTGATCTGATGGCTGGTGTAGAATCCTACATGTTTGGGACTCAGTGATCGAGAATCAAAATTCTCTGATCATGAGTTCCACACATTATGGGTACCGGGGTCAAGAGTCCCACTAGTTGGGACTTTTCAATCAGAGTTACATATCGATGAATTCTGATGTCCGATTGTCCATCGAATTTGCACAAAATATTTATGAGAGATTTTATTAGTGATTTGATCACTAATTAACTCAATTTGATTGAGTAATTATTTTTGGATCAAGTCCAATTGAATTGGATTCAGTTGGGTTTGACCCGATTAGGTTAAGAGTTGACCTAATCGTCGAGATGGTTTGGTCCCTGATTTGATCAAGGATTGGGCTTAGTCAATTTCTGATTCGATTAGAATTTTATTGAGCCTAATTAAGTCTAATTAAGTTATATTTAAATTAGTATAATTGGACCTAACTTATTTGGTTCAATTAGGTTGGTTTAAATATTGAAACCACCTTGACCCAATCTCCATGCGCCACCTCACTTCTATTGCACCCATTTGAATTCATGAGAAGGAACTTCTCATGAATTTTTTTCTCACGCCAAGCCCTCTCCATGTCTCACTTTAATGTGCCAAATGAATGGATAAGGATGATTGGTTGGCCATTCAAATTCAAAATAAAGTTTGAATTTGAATGGGCAATCAATCTTTGCGTCTTATCCCTTTTTTTATGCCTCATTTATTACATGAGAAAAATATTTCTCATGAAATCACTCCATGCACAATTTAAGCCACGCCTCACGCCTTTAGTGGATAAGAGATGAGTTTGTATCCATTTGAATTCAAAATTTGATTTGAATTCAAATGTGTAATTACTCATCTTTATCCTTTCTTTTGGATAAGATGTTTGACGTTGTTATAAAAGGAGGAGAAGAGTGGGGCGTGTAAGAAGAAGATTTTTGGAGAAAAATTTTGGGGTGTGAAGAAGTCTTGTGCATGAAAAAGAAGTCCATATCCTTCCAAGAGAAAAAGAAAGAAAAGAAAGAAAAGTGGGTGCAAGATTTTTGGTGAGTTCCCTAGAGTTTTAACCTGGGGTTCGGGAAGTGAGAAAGTGAGCTACGAGTGTCGTGAGCCCACAAAATCTCAAGAGATCTTCAACATCCTCTCAAGCATGTCTGTTGATGATCCGAAGTATCCGAAGAATCGACAGACATCGATCGAAGGAGTTCGATCAGCATCGGCTGTCAAAAGGGCTCTACAACGAGCTAGCACTCGTGAGGAGTCGATCAGATTGAGAGCTTTATGTGGATGATCTACAGAGGCCAGACATACTGTGTGACTGCATCATGATGATCAGATTCTCTCGACGGTGATCAGATTGCGGTGATCTACTACCCGCACAAAGGTATTGTGTTCTGAACACATTACAGTAAAGTGTTTACTGTTCAAATTCGAATTTCAAATTTAAATGCATGTATGCTGTATATCATATTTAGATCTTAGTATAGGATAAATACATATTAATTAATTAGATTAATTAATATTTTCTGCTGTAAAATCATAATTTTGAAAAAGTTTTAAAATTATCATTTTACCCCTGCACTGAATTTTCCTCACTGTTATCACAAGCATGATTTGAATGGACTTGAGCATTGCCACAGGAGAAAATATCTCATCATAGTCAATACTATAATGCTGACGGTAATCCTTAGCAACCAAATGAACTTTATAGATCTCCACCTTCTCGTCTGCATCCCTCTTCCTTTTGAAGATCCACTTATGCCCTCTGGATTTTATCCCTTCAGGTGGGTCAACCAATGTCGATACATTATTGACTTTTATGGATTCTATTTCAAATTTTATAGCTTTCAGCTACTTATCGAAGTCAGACCTCTGCATCGCATCCATATAAGGGATCGAATCCTCATTGTTCTCATCGAGTTCAACTGGATCTCCATCTTGGACAAAAAATCATAGTGTCATCCGATTAATGCGGTACTCTATCGGATCTCCTTAAAGATATTTCTACAATAGATTCTGGATTTGATCTAATCAAGTCTGACTTTATGGGTTTACTAGATTGTGTCGGTTCTTCTATCGATCGAACTTCATCAAGTTCAATCTTTGAGGTATTAGTTCCTTCATCAAGAAACTCTTTTTCTAAAAAAACTCTCCTATTACTGACGAACACCTTCTATTCGTCAACAAGGTAGAAGTAATATCCCTTGATCTCTTTTGGGTATCCTACAAATAGATACTTGTCAGACCTAGGTCCAAGCTTGTCAGTTTTCAAACATTTAACATAAGTCGAACATCTCTAAACCCTAAGATGAGAGAGTGCTGGCTTACGTCCTGTCCACATCTCATGTGGTATTTTACTTACAGACTTACTCAAAACTTTATTTAAAATATAACAAGCTAACTCGAGTGTATATCTCCAAAAGGAGATCGGTAAATTTACAAAGTCCATCATGGACCGAACCATGTCTAACAGGATTCGATTTCTTCTTTTCGATACATCATTATGCTGTGGTGTTTCAGGAGGGATCCATTGTGAGAAAATCTCATTCTCTTCTAAGTATATCAAAAACTCACTGAAGAGGTATTCTCCTCGATCGGATCGAATAATTTTAATAATCTTTTTAATTTATTTCTCTACTTCATTATGGATTTATTTGAATATTTCAAATGATTCTGACTTATGTGTCATTAAGTAGACGTGCCTATATCTCGATAAGTCATCTATAAATGTAATAAAATAATAATATCCACCTCTGGCACTAGTGTTCATCGATCCATGTACATCAGTGTGTATCAACCTAGAACTTTACTGGCTCGCTCATCTTTTTCATTAAAAGGTGACTTTGGCCATTTTTTCAAGAAGACAGGACTCACAAGTTAAGAGTGATTTACAATCACTGACTTCAAAAATTTTTCTTGTGTCAACCTGTTTATTCTGTTCTTGTTAACATGACCTAACCTACAGTATCAAAGGTAGATATTGGAGACATTACTAATTCTAGGGCATTTGCTGGACGTGTACATTACACTAACAAGTTGTGACAATATGTAAATATCATTGTTCAGTTATCCATTCATCACATTAACACCATTTATAATGATATTAAAATTTTGTCATTTTATTGAAATTTTATAATCGTACATGGCCAAAAGGCCTATAGAAATAATATTTAATAAAAAGAAGGACAAAAGTGATATTCACTTAGAACAATTATATTAGACTTAAATACAAGCTTAATAGTCTCTAATGCTAGAACTAGAATTGGTCTTTCATCTTCAACATTAAAGAACCTTTTGCCTTCTTCAAATCTCCTACTGACCTACAGATCTTGCAACAAATTACAAATATTAAAAGAGCTTACAGTATCTAATACCCAGGTAGTAGAATCATAAATTGAAAAATTATAAGGTGTTATCATATAATTATCTTGTCCAGGAACAACTTACTTCTTTCTCGATCTGTTCGGATCCAGAGAGGTAATGTATTGAGGATATTTCTCTTCCAGTGTCCCTGCTTCTTGTAGTAGAAGCATTCTGTCTGACTCTGGTCAGATTTGGATTTTTTGATCTGACAAGGCTTGGGTGTTCCAGCACTTTGCACCCTTTTTTGTTCTTCTTGTTCTTCTTTCTTTTCTTAAAGGGTCGATGTCCAGAAGAAGACCCTCCAACAACATTCACTGACTCCTTGTGGAGCTGGCGATCATTCTCAAAGTTCTACAGCAACCCTAACAAACCATGATAGTTGACTATAGGTTTTGTCATTCAAACATGAGTAAGACAAGGGAGGTAGGACTTGGGTAGAGAGTTCACCATAGCATTTTTCTCCAACTGCTCATGCAGGAAAAAGTCAAGCTTGCTTAGGCACTCAATCATCTCGATCATGTTCAATAAATAATCAGTGACTGATGCTCCTTCCCTCATTCGAGCGTTGAAGATGGCACAACTAGTCTTGTGCCTCTTAACATCGTCGGATGTGCCAAAGGACTCGTTCAACATTTGCAACATGTCCTGTGGCAGAGCATTCTTAAAATGATGGCTGAACTCATCATTCATTACCATCATCATAATACAACAAACCATAGTTAGGTTGTTGAGCCACTTCTGATAAGTGTCTCTGATCGTGCTACATGCATTCGGAGCTGGCTCCTCGGATGTCGAATCTGTCAACACATACAAGATCCGTTCGTGCTCCGGGATAATTTTGAGCTTTCGATACTAGTTATCAAAATTTGATCCCATCAGTTTATCACTAGCTAATAGTGATCGGAGTGACAAGATGGTGGCCATAACTGCAAAAGAAAAATCAAAATCTAATTAGTATATGAATTAATTAAGTCTAAAGACATGGATTTTAGTTTAAAGGTTCTCTCACTATTTTATTCGAATTGATAGCCTTTACCTTCAATTTGAGAATTACACTAATTCTTTAGTGGGTACTAGAATCCACATGGACTGCACATGGGTCCGAGTGTGGCTTGGCTAACCCTTGTATACCCATAGATAGGTTCTTAACCAATTGTTTCACCAAACAACTTCTAGTATTTAATTTTGCCTCAGACACCTCTTCAGTAGGCGTGTGGTGCCTCTACTAAAAGTTTTAGCTAGGTCTAACCATTAACATGCTAGAATTTAGTGTATCTAACAAACGAGTGATCAGGCCTGAGTGTGGCTCGACCAACCTAACCATCATCAGAAATACACAACTAAATCAACATATTATGAATGATAATTTCGACAGCCAGATGAGCATCAGGTGTGTGGCACCTCCAATGATCATCTAAACTGTTGGACTCATTATCATCCAACTTAATGGGAGGCTATGATCTAATTATCACCATAATTATTTTATTTTTAGGCATCTAACAATTTTAGAAGATTTAATTAGTTGAATTGAGAGAAGAGAAAAAAGACTTGACTAGTTAATCTTAATCTTCCCACTGACTTCATCAAGTCAGCTTAAAGAAGATTAGGCAAAAGCTGCTCCAGCCAACCAGTCATAAATCCTCCTACTGACTTCATCAAGTCATGAAGAGGACTCAAGACAAGTTGAACTAGGGGCACCTAAATCAATCATACTGATTTCCTAATTAGCATGGATCAACTTCAATCATTAAGTGATCTAATCAAAATATGATTTACTATATTGGTCAAGTAAGTGAGATCGGTGGGAGAGATATACCATTAACTCGACATAGACTCAATCTATATGAGTAGCTCTCAATTAATGACCATCATCAATGCTGCTATACTTATCTTGGACACCAATTGATTAGTTATTTTTAATTTGATCAACTTATAGACTTGGATTTGACCACAGACCTACGATCAAAGTCTATATTGGTCTAATCAAAGATATGGACTTGACCAACTATAACTATTGAAATTGATCAAGAGAAGAAATTGATCCAATCAAAATTAACTTTTAATTAGATTTGATCAATTACTAACATGATCCATTATCAATAATTTCTAACCCTAGGTCTAACCCAGTTAAATAGACTTGACTTAAGCTAACCCATTAATCCATGAATTATGAAATTAATGCCTTAGATCTTTGATTCTCAAATCTAGATCACTTAATTCTCAATTAAATTTTGGACTGACATGGGTTCGGATTCGGTGTTTAAAAATAATTTTTAATTTTATAAAATATTTTTTACAATCAATCATTTAATGATCAAGAATCTAATTTCAGATCTAATATATATTATTTTAGATTTAAAATAAAATTTTAAATTTTTTTTATTATTCATCATTATGAAAAAGACCGCGCAGTACTCCTACATGCTATAGAAGATCCCATCGAATGGGTAAATAGGATTGTGAAATCTTGATTTCTCCAATGATCGGACGTCTACGAGGATCTATCCAATCAGATTACTATACTACTTAGATTTAAAATTAATTATTTAGATCTAATCTAAATAATTAAAATCAGATTATATGCAAAAAGTTTATGTCATAAGAAACTTTGCTCTGAACCCATCTGAAGGAAAATGAGTAGTTCAAAGCATGTATTTTTAAAATTTTACAGTGAAATAATAAAATATTAAATACTTTAATCTTCTAATCATGTCTTAGATCAGATCTAAACTACCATTAAGGATCTATGATATAAAAACTACATCGATCACATCGATGTCCTAAATCTGATTTAACCTTTAGATCATATTGGTTGAGTTCAAAACTCATCATCTTTTTACAGATCGATGATCTCCACTGCTGGTAGATATGGTACGAAGCTCTCACTGATATCGAGTAGCCACACAGGTCATCCGACCTCTATAGATCATCTACTCGAAGCACTGATCGGATCTTCCTTCGCAGGAGTGCTAGCTTGCATCGAAGGCTCTGGATAGCTGATCCAAGCTCCTTTCTTCAAATCTTCCAGATTTTTTTGGATCAGAAGATGAAGTTTTATAAGGAGGTGGTGGTGTGGAAGATTGGACAAGACTCACTCTTATATTTTCTTCTCATAAAATCTAGAGTTGAAACCTTAGAACTCACAGCTCACGCCCGAGAAGAAGAACACTTCCTCTGTTTCTCATGCACGAAAGCCCAACGCACTCTCAACTTTTCACGTCTCCACTCTTAGATTTCTCATACCAAAAATCACTCTTAATCTCATACAAAATTAATCTCCTTTTAAGGTTGGCATCCCATGGAAGATAAGGATAAGAAAGAGGTAGTTTCGGTTCAAATTCAAACGTTGGTTGATCCTTATCACCAATTCAAATCAAATTTGAATAAAATTTTGAATCAAACTTTATCTTCATCTTATGAACTCAGAGAGGGATCAAGTAACATTAGAATGGTATAAAAAATCTTATGCAAAAATACTTTATGCATGGAGAAATGTGGTGGCGTGAAAAGGAGAGTCCAACTCAATTGAGACTCTAGGTTTTCATTCAAATTCAAACCCATTTAAACTCAAATTTAAACTAATCGATTTTTAATTTAAAAAAAAATCAGATGAAAATATGGAAAAGGCTTCTAGCATAAAAAAATTATATAAAAATATTTCTCATATTAAGAATAAGAGGCGCAGAGAAAGGAGGTGTAAGGGATTTGAATTCGAATTATTTTCTCATCCAATTAGATTCTTACCCAACCAAATTAGATTAAACCCAATTGGACCACTAAACCTAATTTAATTAGATAGTAAATAGCTTCGATTAAATTTTAATCAAATCAAAAATTAATCGAGCTCAAATTTCGATCATATCAGGAATCGAACATCCTTAGTGATTAGGTTATCTCATAACCTAATCGGGTCAAACCAAATTAAATCCAATTCAATTAGATTTGATCCAAAACTCAATGCTCAATCAAATTAAGTTAATTAATAATCTAATTACTAATCAATCCTCTATAATTTATCAATAATTAATAAATTAATTTATTACAACTTTTGCATAGGGTTAATTATCAATCGAATTGACTATTTTACCCTAGAACGATTCTTAATCGTTGATCAGCCATATGATTAGTCAGAAATTTCTTTTAAGTGTGATCTCATAGGTTCGAACCTAAGTCAGTAGTATAAAAACAATCTTCCTATATCAATCAAAGTGACTATCTAGCAATGATACCCGACTCAGGATAGGTCGAAAGATTGTAAAGCATCATTCAAGAATCTATTGGCATATGGTTACCGTATAATTCATCCCTTTGACCCAAATATTCAAGGTGACCTAGGATTTAACTGCCAACCCTGATATGGTCATCTATATTATATTTTAATTTCAAAATCTATCACATGGATTACTTCGATCAAAGTTTTACTGAATTGAAAACATTGGTACATTAACTCTTACTTATTCAGAAGGGTCAATTCCATCTCGACTCACACACCGATTTTGCAAGTACTTGACTGTGCCCAAAAATCTTTCATTACTAAATTAAAAATTCAGATAGTTCGGCATGAAAGCACAGTGAGTTGCTTGCAAGTCACTGTGGTGATCTTAGGTCGGAGGGATACTTATACCTATATCTTTCGTGAGCTACTCTTGACAGCAGAGTGCTCAGAATTGATCACGTTTAGTGAGATATACTCATACGTCTCACTTGCATGCTATGCCAGTGTCTCCATACTCTTTGGTTAAGAGGACAACCAACATACATGGGACACAACGACCTATACTTGATATAGCTATCATCCTAATAATAGTATATCATTAGGTCATGAATTAAGATTTAAGGACTAAACGATTTATCCTCCTATATTGAATCAAATAGTCTTAAGGACTTTATCACATAACAGGAGTTCAAAATAAGATGTACACAGTGATGAAAAAATTAAATAATATTTATTAATTCAATAATTCATATACAATTATAATAATAAGTTCAACCATCAACAAGTCGATGATTGGCTTTGGGATACAATTTCTAACAAGAAAGTTTTTGAAGAGCAGCGAGCTTCAAAACCTAAAGAATCCATTCAAATCAAGCCAACTCATGCATCTCCTCCTCCACCTTATAGATCTAGTAGGATTTTTCATCTTCCTGACAGATACTTAGGTATCATGACAGAGGATGTAGAAAAATATTTCTCACAAAAAATGGGATGCATGTTGATGACCCCAAAATTTATAATGAAACGATATCAATATCGATTCTGACAAATGGTTAGAAATAATGAAGTTAGAGATTGGTTCAATATACTCAAATTAAGTCGGGACCTTAGTAGATCCATCAGAAGGTATTATAGCAATCGAGTGTAAATAGATCTACGAGAGAAAGATAGGTTCGGATGGAAAGATAGAGACCTTTAAGGCAAGGTTTGTATAAAAATGCGAGGGCATTGACTATCAAGATACCTTTTTGTGGGTCACCACATTAAAATTCATTCGAACATTGCTTGCTATTGCCGCATTTCACGATTATGAGATATAGCAGGTGGATGTAAAATTATTTTTTTGAATGGATATCTTGAAGAAAATATCTATATGGAACAGCCTTTGGGTTTCACTTTGAATGATGAAGATCACAAAGTCTACAAGCTACAAAGGTCCATTTATGGACTTAAGCAAGCATCTCGGAGTTGGAACACTTATTTCAATGATATAATCAAATCATTTGATTTCATCAAGAATGAGAAGGAACCATGTGTGTTCAAAAAGGTCAGTGGGAGCGCTGTCATTTTTTTCGTACTATACGAGGATGACATACACCTGATTGGGAATGATATTCTCATGCTGACATCAATCAAGTTATGGTTGTCAGCGAAATTCTCTATGAAGGACCTTGAGGAAACATTTTTTATTTTGAAAATTAAGGTCTATAGAGATAGATTTGAGAGGATGCTAGGACTTTCACAGAGGATGTATATTGAGAAGGTACTGAAGAAGTTCAACATGGAAAACTCCAAAAAGAAACTTGTGCCTTTTTGGCAAGGAATTGATAAGTACAATAAATATCCTGAAATAAATATCAACACATATACTAATTGACTTTTATTTTTTAAGAATTGATGTTTTTGCTTGTATTTTGTAGAAAAGATGATCACCAATAAAAAGAGTCTGATTCGTAGATTAAAAAAAAAATTGAAAGTAAACCGGATTTAAAACGGATCTTGAAAGATGATCCAAAGGCAGTCCAAAAAAACCATCTAAAAGCCGGCCCAAATAAGCCCACAAGGTTCTTTTCTACCATGGACCAGCAACTCGATTAGTCTTGTGCAGCTCACAGCAATTACGTGGCTCACGAGGGTGTGATTTAAATTGGCGAACGTAGTCTTTGGTGGGCCTATGTTTAAATGAATGGGCCTAGGGCTTTGAAGAAAGCGGCGCTTCTTTATTTGAGAGCCTGGGACACGAAGCCACAGTGCAACAGGAGATGGGATTTAGCATGGTTCAAATCAGGGGCTTCAACGGTTCTCACATAGGATTCGAAAGCATTGACGGGCATTAGAATTCAAACAAAGAAAGCGGGCCTGGTGTGTGTTGACATGGCTAACAAAGAAGCGGGTTCAAACAAGAGCTTGAGAAAAAAGGGTTCACTGCATCAAATAGGATGTGGCGAGTGAAGGGTCCACAGCTTCTAACAGCGGCTGAGTTGGTTTAAATGAGATTTGGTTTTAATGCCTCGGAGCAGCTCACGTGTGGATGAAATAAACGATAGCGGTTCAGCTTGGGCTTGAAGTGGGCTTTGCTGAGGTGCATTTTGTGCGAGTTAGAGCCGGTCTATAGAGCAGTGCACAGCAACATTTCATGCGATGATAGTTAACGAGTTTGAAATAAACTGAGATGCAAATTTGGGATGATTTAGGAGTCTGCGAATGGCCAGGACTCCGAGACACTGAAGCCTATAAAAATAGTGCACTGCAGACAATACAGGAGGCCATAGTGAGTAGAGAGTCGGAGGAAAGCAAAATAGAGCCTTCTCTTCCCCTTTCTTTTTTTTTTTTTAATTTATTATTTTAGGTTCTAAAAATTAAAAAAAAAAAAAAAAAAGAATATGAAGATTTTGATACATGGCTAAATCCTTTCAATCTGAAAAGACGATGAAGCTTGTAAATAGATTTTTATTTTTTTTATATTTAATTTTTATATAATAAAATTATACTTTTATTTCATATCTTTTTATTTTTTAAGATATTGATCGAGCCTACATGACTTATACCCTCTACAGACGTGCCGTGATCTCAGGATACAGTACGTGCCTAGGAGAGATAGATCGTAGATTGTTAGATTAAATCATATATCTTATAATTAAATTTAGATAGTTTATACTCTAATAGGATGAGCTGTGATCTATTGATACGGTCCGTACCCTTTAGAGATAAGCTATACTAATATCCTAATCACAAGAATTAATATTGCAATATAAAAAAAAAAAAAAATAAATCTAATTTGCATGGTGGATTCGAAATTTTTGAATTATCTCTCTGACTTATTTTCTTTCACAAATTAATTTACACTTGCAATTTAATTCCTACTATTTATTTTTTTAATCCTTCCATAATCAATTCTCTTTTATTTCTTCTTAAAAAAGATCTTAAATTCTCATGGAAATGAACTCGACTCACCCTATCTATATAGTTTGAGTTAGTTTTCATTCTTGATCGCCTACGATAACAATCAAATTTTAACACCGTGGAGATTTAGGCACAATTATTTTTTTTTTAAAAAAAATTTTTAATCTTATTTACTTTCTTAATTAACTTTTTAAATTATTACTACTTTATTTTAATTTTTTTAAATTATATTTTTTTGTTAAAAAAATATTAAAAATTAATTAAAAAATTAAATTATTTTTTTTGCTTCAAATAATATAACATAAAAAAAAATAAAGACACGACATAATACTTAATTAAAATAGAGAAACTAATTAAACCTTAAAAGCCTCTTACTTGTAGTAGATATCTTGCTCTCTTTGTATAGCAACTTCATAAAATATCTTTAGGGTACAAACCCTAAACAAAATAAGGTAAAAATTTTATCTCCCTTCTTTGATCCACAAACCACCATCCTGCATATTGCATTGATCTAAATCTTAACTAAAATCAATTAGACATTGGCCCATAAGGACTCTCGAGCTCAATAAGATAAGGAACCCTAAGAGTTGGATTGGGTTAGGGTTAGTCAGTTTAACTGGTGTCTAAAAAAGTGGTTAGAAATAAGATCCTGAAGGAAGGTAGTTATTTAATTAGTTTCGTTCACTTATTTGGCCAATTCAGTTGGTGTCTAAGGAAAGCAATGGGAGGACCCCCATCAATCTTAACTTACCTGACCAGTTGAGTGGCTAATTTTTTACTTAAAGTACTCGAAGGTGACCTCAGAATAGTTAGGAGCTATCTAGATCTAGATTACCTTTAGCTAGGATTAACTGCATAATTTGATTGCTAACTCACAAACATTAATCTTAATTAAAACACTCTCATCTATCATCTTATATTTAGGACTCCTTAGAACTCATCTTTAGAATTCGCTTCTCATCTATCTCTCCTTTCTCTTCTCTTTTCTTTCATTAAAAAAATTATAAAAATAACTAAAAATTTTCAACTTTCTTTTTGGATAAGGATATCTGGTCGATTAGTGAGAATTGATCCAAATCCTACATCTAGTCCAGTAGATCTTAAGCCCATCATAGGTGAACCCGAAATGAACTTGGGTCCTGAAAGACCTTCGCTACCCACTTGGGTCAGCCCAACCCTCATGTATCCAGCTACTACAAATCGATGTCAATTTTGAAATTAAACTTCAGATCATAAACATGCTTTCCAAATTCACTGAAATTGAGGATGCATACATTTTTATGAAAAATTTGAGGAAGTATGCGCCACGATGCATCTCCAATAGCTCACTAAAGATGCTGTGAAACTTAGACTGATCAATTTTGCTCTCAAAGATAGTGCCAAAAAATGGTTATGCAGTCTTCCTAACCAATCCATAGCATCATGGGAAGATTTTGTTAAAGTGTTCCTAAAATTTTTTTTTTCACACCATAAGACTGCTAAATTTAGGAATAAAATTAATCAATTTTATTAATTACTTGATGAGTCTTTTTGGAAGTGCTTTATCGAATCTTTTGAGTCAGTGCCCACACCATGGAATAAAATTTGGAGGCTGTGCCAAATCATTTATGAAGGACTAGATCCGAACTTTAGAACCATATTAGAGTCAATGTGTCAAGATCAATTTATAAACAAAGAGCCTGTAGAAGCCTGACAATTTTTAGAGGACCTAGCAGAAAAGTGCATACAATGAAATATTACTAGGAAACCCGATAGACTCACATCTTCAAGAGGGATGTATATCAAGTTCAACTTTTTCTAGCTAAAGAGGCTAAACTTGCATCTTTAATCCGTAGAATAAAGGCCCTAGAACTCAAGGAACATACCCAAGAAAACCAAGTTTTAACATCCGCTTGCAATGGGTGTAATGCCATAGATGTTGCCCAACTATGCAATCTAAGGGGGGGGGTGAATTGGGGTTTGAAAATTTTAAAGTTAATTTAGAACCACAAGGATTAAGTAATAATAAGTAAGTTATATGTAGTAAGTGATTTAAGCAAAGTGTAGAAATGAGATGCGAGAATGCAAGAAAATAAAGAAATTTAAATAGAGAGCAAGTAAGCACACCACAAACAATCAAGATTTATAGTGGTTCGATGCCAACTTTGCACCTACATCCACTCCCCAAGCTCCTACTTGAGAATTTAAATCTACTAAAACATATTCAACAAGAATACAACATCGGTACCTCGACTCTAGCTATCCCAAGCTAGAACACTTATTTTTTGGATACAATCTAACTCAATACAATTCGATTCAAGGTTCAGATCAACCTATCTAAGTTTTGGAACCCTTCCAAAACTAAAGATCAAGACAAAAATAGAGTATAAGAGTTAATGATAAAGAAATACAAGTTTAGCTCCTTTAATGAGCAAATAAAATTTTAAGTACACTTTACACAATAAGGAAAAAGCTTTTTTGATTTTTCTCAAGGTTGTTGAAGACTTGAATGAGCTTTTGAGGGGTTGGTGAACTTGAAATGAAAGCTTCTTTTGCTTGAAGAGGGCTTTTAGCTTAGGGCTCAAATGAATGCTTGAATCTCTTTATTTTTTCCTCCTTTAAGTGCTTTTATATCTTCAATGGATGCTAGAGAGAAATCGAGACAGGATTAGAGCCATTAGAGAGCTTTAAATGAGCATTAAATACGGCCAAAATGACTGAAAAATTAGTCGTTACAGAGATTTTCTGTCACAGGGGTCGACTCATAGGGTCGTCCCCTACACAGGGGTTGACCTCTGTGGTACAAAATAGAAAGTGACTGTTTATATCTTTGGCTTGCACAACAATAGAGGTCGACCCCTAGAGTCCTTCCTTTGGGTGTGCCAGCCAAAAATAGCATGTCGTTCAGCCTCTTTTGACAGGGTTCGACCTAGGAGTCGGCCCTTTTCTTTAAACTTGATTTTTCTCAAAATATACATCCAAAAAATATGAAATTACCTCTAATAGATCATAAATCTTCTGTTCTTGCTCTTGAGGCTTTCGAATCAGAACTTGATAAAATTATGATTTTTTCTCTGAAATACAATAAATCTTTTTCCAAGTCAAAATTATTAGTAACCCCCTCAAATATTTTGTAATCATCAAAATCAATTCATGGAGCAACAATCTTTCCTTTTTGATGATGACAAAATACTTGAGCAAAAGTAAAATATAACATATATAAAGTATTGATTAAGAATTTCAAATTTATGAAGATGCATCACTTAAACATTATAGCCAATTATTTGAATAAAATACATCATGAGTAGTTTGAAGATTAGTTTGAAAATTGCTTATAAGATTATTTTCTTGACACATTTTGCTTATTGTCTGATTTTATTTCGCTACTCTCTCTTTTTGATAACATCAATTAAGATCTTAAGGAGATTTTAAAGAAAAAAAAAACCTCCCCCTCACTATAGCAATCATAAAGGATATTTCAATTTACTCATATAGAAGATATTGCCATTCATAATATTCCATAGCACATATATAAGGTATTTTTCATATCACATAATTAAGATATTTCAATTGATGTCATTCATAAAAATCAATCCAAATGACATTCATAGAAGTTAACAGCATATATATATATATATATATATATATATATATATATATATATATATATATATATCTAAAATATGACTGAAGTGTTATTAGATACATAAGTGTCACAATACATAAGAGTCAAGTCAAAATACATAGGCCATACAAAAGTCATGGGTAACAAAAAATACAACTTTCCATGAGTCAATCAGCCAACAAATACAAAGGCCATAAGTTAGATCCTAGACATAAAAGACTAACTATGCTAGATCTAATAAATATCATGGCTAGAGGCATCAGAAGAGTCAGAGATATGATGAGGAGTCTTAGGAATAAAGCCATGGGCACATCCTCGACCATGTCTGCCTCGACCACGGATAGAAGTACTGGCATGAGCAGAAGGACGAGAAGGCCCTGGAGCCTGAGAAGATATGGACTCTACTAGGAGAACAAGTCTGATGGTATCCAATTATTTCAAAGCTCTCGACATAGACTGCATCAAGGTACCAATCTGAGTAGAGACAGCCTCACTAGAGTCCCTGATCTCTATCCTCAAAAAATTAAAGCCACTCTGCAAAATACCTCAAAGCCTAGCCGCCTCTGCAGACAGATTGGAGATCTCTATGATGTCCTCTTGCAGCTGGAGATGGGCTAAGGCTAATACCTGTCTTTGCAAATCTAAAACTCTGCCCGTCAATCTCAGAATACATCCCTCAAGCACCTTAAGCCGTGCGGACTGAGCTGTAAGCATCTGAAAGATAGTAGAGATATGAGGGATCATAGTCTGATCTGAAATAGCCTGAGATATCATTCTCTGAGTAAAACCTGAGGTGGCAAACTACTGGGATAAGATAGAGGCAACCCGTTGAGAAATCAATTGAATCTGATCGTCTGCAAGTCTGACCACTGAAGGATCTACTTTGCTCCTTGATTGTGGTACAGAAGCATCCCTTTTCACTGACTCTGAGGGACCAGCCTCATGATCAGACCCGAACTAAATATCAAGAGATACTCTATGATCACAAGGAGGTGAAGATGGTCCCTCCTCCTCTGCTCTCTCCTCAATACCCTTCGACCAACCCCATCAGTATTTGAAAAACCCATGCGGTGCAGTGTGTGATGGTTGATGGTGTCAGAATGTGATAATCTGATGACTGCCTCCCTCTCAAAATAGGCTCCGAACCTCCTAAAGATCAGGGTAAGTGCCATACCATAGGGCAGGTGAGCCTTAGACCTATTTAGGGTCTCTCTCATGGCCTCAAACATCAGAGCAGGAAGGTTCAAGGGATCTCGGTGATCACATGGTACATGATGCATATATCCTACTAGATAAGAGGTCATACCTGCTACTCCTAAGGACAAAAAGTTTGGTCACCATGTGATGCAAAAGTCTCATCTCTACTGAAAGTATCCTTGCTTTTAATTTATTTAAATTTTTAGTAAATGCTCTCCCTAAAATAATACTTAGTCCATCTTCTTTGATTAGAAGCTCCATATGAATATAACCTTCACAAGACAAGTGCAAGATTTGTCTCAAAAGCAATGGATCAAGAACAATGTTAACACCTTTTACTGAAGACTTTACTGTTTCATTGTAATAACTTAAATTTAAATAGAATTCTCTGACCAAATCAACATAAGTATTTTTTTTCAATAGATAGTAAAACTCCCATCCTTGACTTTTAATTTTTGATCCAATTGAGAACCCCTCTTTTTCAAAAAACTTAAAATCTATGTTCTTCTTGAATTCTAACTTTCGATTGGAGAGAGGTACCTTACTTGTACTAAGTGGAGACTGTGAAGAAGCTGGAGCAGGACCTGGAACTGGGGTTGGAGTAGGAGAGAGCTTGGTTGCCATTCTTTTTCTGCGCACTTCCTTCTCTAACCCACGAGCAGACTTTCTTCTCTGCGGTAGCTTCAATTTGGGAGCCATTTCAGACAAGAAAAACTTGCAAACAGTTTAGGAGACCTCATGAGAGGTAGAGTGGAAAGGATTTTAGAGGAAAGAACAAGAATTTTGGGGAGATAGACTGTCGGTTTGGAGAAGAGGGTTTGAAGCTAGGATAAGCTTGATCTGCCCAAACGAAGAAGAAAAAGAAAAAAATTTAGTTCCTAAAAGGGCGATTTGAAGGGGAAAACCCTGTGGGAAGAGGGATTTTAAGAGATTTTTGCGGTTGAGAGAGTGGAGAGGGAGGAGATTTTTTTTCGGTGGGATGAGGAAGATGAAAGGCAAAGGGGTCGGCCTCTCAACTAACGGAGATTTTCCAATAAAACAGAGCACTCGATGGGTTTTTAATGAAAATTATAAGTTTATCCTAGGATCGACCCTATGGGTCGACTCATGGCTAGAAAAATTAAAAAAAATGATGAAAAAATTTTGAAAAAAATTGAAACTTGAGAGAAGGATGTCTATTTAAGAGATTGATCATATGAAGGATAGTTTTGAGCTTTTAAGAAAGGAGAGATGAGAATTGAGCTCAAAAAAAATTTGGTTCAAAGAATTTTTAGCAAAAAGAGCTTGAAATCAGAAAGATACTTAAGAAGACAGATCAAAGATTCCTAGTTCTCTCCTAATTTCATAAAATTATCTTCACTTAAGGCCTTGGTAAAAATGTCAGCCAATTATTTTTCAGTACATACATATCAAGAATTATATCATGGTTTTGGATATGTTCTCTTATGAAATGATGTCTAATTTCAATATGCTTTGATCTAGAGTGCTGAATTAGATTTTTAGTTAGATTAATAGCACTAGTGTTATCACATCTTATGGAGTTTCATTGAGTTTGATGCCAAAGTCCTCAAAATGTTGCTTAATCCATAAGATTTGAGCACAGCAACTTCCGACTGTAATGTATTCGACCTCGTCGTAGACAGTGCCACGAATTTTGCTTCTTGCTAAACAAGAGATTAAGTTAACTCCTAAAATTGGTAAGTTCCACAGTACTTTTTCTATCTAATCTACATCCAGCAAAATCGGCATCTGAATATCCTATTAAGTCAATTAATGAGTCCTTAGAATATCATAATCCTAGAGTTTGTGTACCTTTTAAATATTTAAGAATTTTTTTAACTGTATTTAAATGTGATTCTTTTGGATTTGATTGAAAGTGAGCACATAGACAAACACTAAACATAATATCTGGTCTACTAGTAGTTAAATACAATATGGAACCAATCATGCCTCTATAAAATTTTGAGTCTATATTTTTACCTCCTTCATCCTTGTCAAGCTTACATGATGGGCTCATGGGGGTAGCAATTGCTTTGGAGCTCTCCATTCCAAATTTTTTGAATAGTTCTCTTGTGTACTTGCTTTAGATGATGGAGATTCTTCATTTGTTTGTTTGATTTGGAGTCCGAGAAAGAATATAAATTCTCCCATCATACTCATCTCGAACTCCCCCTGCACAAGCTTAACAATATCTTGACAAAGAGTTTCATTAGTAGATCCAAATATAATGTCATCAACGTATATTTGTACAACTAAGATATCATCATGATTTCTTTTAATGAAAAAGATTGTATCTATATTTTTTCTTGAAAAATTATTATTAAGCAAGAATTTACTTAATCTTTCATACCAAGCTCTAGGTGCTTGTTTTAAACCATATAATGCTTTGTTTAATTTGAAAACATGATTAGGAAAGGCATGATTTTCAAAATCGAAAATTGTTCTACATATACTTCTTCAGCAATATAATCATTTAGAAAAGTACTTTGACATCTATTTAGAATAACTTAAAATTCATAAAGCATGCATATGCAAGTAAAAGCCTAATTGCTTCTAATCTAGCAACAGGTGCAAAGGTCTTATCAAAATCAATTCTTCTTCTTGATTATACCCCTTTGCAATCAATCTTGCTTTATTCCTAATTATATTTTCATGTTCATCCAATTTATTTTATATACCTATTTTGTATCAATTACTGGATAATTTTTAGGTCTTGATACTAAAGTTCATACATTATTTCTTTCAAATTGATTAAGTTCTTCTTGCATTGTATTTATCCAATTATAATCTTTTTAGCTTCATCTATGATTTTAGGTTCAAAATGAGAAACAAATGCAAAATGATTGTATGCATCTCTAAGTGAAGAACGAGTTCTTACTCCATATGTAGGATCATCAATGATTAATTTTTTGAGGTGATTGTGATCATATCTCCATTCTTTGGATAGATCATTTGTACCTTGAGGTTGTTCTTATTGTTCTTCACCTTCATCCTCTTGTTTGTTTTCATGTTCATCTTCATTTTGAATTGTTGAGTCTTTTAGGGTGAGCTCCTTTATTCCTTCTATAAGAGAATCTGCATCATCAATACCTTCACTCTTTCTTGAAGGAAGATCATTAGTCTCATTAAAAAAACATGTATTGACTCCTTTACTACTAAAGTTCTTTTGTTGAAAACTCTAAAAGCTTTGCTAGAAGAAGAGTAACCAAGAAAAATAGCTTCATCGAATTTTGCATCAAATTTTTCTATCTCTCTTTATCATTGTTCAAAACAAAACATCACAATCAAAAATATGAAAAAATATAATGTTTGGTTTTCTTCTTTTCCAAAGCTCATAGGGTGTTTTCTTTAGAATTGGTCTAATTAAAGCACAGTTTAAAATGTAACATACCGTGTTAATTGCTTCCACCCAAAAGTATCTTGGGAGGTTGCTTTCACATAGCATGGTATGGGCCATTTTTTCAAGGATTCTATTTTACCTTTCTACTATCCCATTTTGTTAGGGTGTCCTAGGTACTGAAAAGTTGTGGTCAATACTTTTTTCATCACAAAACTTTTCAAAATCTTGATTTTTAAATTCGGTTCCATGATCACTTTGAATATTTTAAATTGAAAAATCTTTTTCATTAGTAACTTTTCAATAAAATTTTGAGAACATATGAAAAGTTTCATCCTTATGTGCCAAAAAGAAAATCCATGTAAAATGAGAGAAATCATCAATAATTATAAAGCCATATCATTTTCCACCTAAACTAGTAGTTTTAGTGGGTCCAAATAAATCTATGTGCAATGATTCTAATGGCCTAGAAGTTGAAACAATATTTTTAGATTTGAATGAGACTTTTATTTGTTTACCTAGTTGGCATGCATCATAAATTTTATCCTTTTCAAAATTCAATTTAGGTAAATCGGTAATCAATTTCTTTTTAATAAGTTTTGAAAGTAAATGCATGCTAATATGTGCAAGCCTACAGTGCCAAAGCCAACTAGTCTCATTAATTTTGACATTCAAGACTACTAGACATTGCATATTTATCTTGAAAAGATTATTAAAATCTACCATATAAATATTACCATGTCTATGCCTAACAAATTAATGCCTTTATCATTGGGACTAGTTACTATGCATAATAAAGATTCAAAAATAATTTTATACCTTTGTCACAGAATTGACTAATGCTTAATAGATTATGTTTCAAATCATCTACCAATAAAATATTTTTAATATACTTAGAGGGAGTGATACCAATGTTACCTATGCCGATGATCTTTCTTTTGCTATTGTCTCCAAAGGTGACCATCCCTCCATCTTTTACATCAAGTGTGATGAATTGAGATTCATCACTGATCATGTGTCTTGAGCACCCGCTATCAAGATACTATTTCTGATTTGTTCCTTGAGATGCAAGATACACCTACATACAAAAATCAAGTTTTGACTTTAGGTACCCAAATTTTTTTAAGATCCTTTTTGGTTAGTCACAATAGTTCCTTTTGGAATTCATATTTTCTTTATATTAGAATTTTCAGATTTGTTAGAGAAACATGTATAGGATTTGTGTCCTACTTTACCACATTTAAAGCAAGTAATATTTGAAAATTTGTTGCTTGATGAGTTCACAAAAATATTTTTCAAAAATTTTTGTTTCTTTAAAGGGTTATATCCAAGACCGGCTTTATCATAAATGGCCTTTTGATTATCAAGTATCATTTGAAGTTTATTTGAACTTAGAGTGAACTTTTCTATCATAGGTTTTAACTTAGCAATTTTATTTTTCAAGTTCAAATTTTTTTATATCAAGATCAATTTTTTATTTGAAATAATCTCATTTTCTTTTAGTAAAGATTGATTCTTTGATTTCAATTCTTTGTTCTTTACTCCTAACTTCTTTAGATCATCAACTAGATCATAAAATACTTCTTGAAGTTCTTCAAAAGTAAAGTCATTAGGAGTTTCAGTGTTTACCTCATTTCATGTGCCATAAGGCACAAGTTGGCTTGTTCATGTGAATCTTCTTCTTCGGAGCTTGACTTATCACTATCACTCCATGTAGCCACCATAGTCTTTTTCTTATACTTTTTGGGGCCTTTCTTAAGTTGTAGACATTTGGACCTAAAGTGCCTCAGTTTCTTACATTCATAACAAATAAGGAGCTGCTCCTTATCCTTCTCCTTGCTATGCTCCCCTTTTGTAGGTGGCCTCTTCTTCATCCCTTATTTTTTTTTCTTCAAAAATCTTTTAAACTTTCTAGTGATGAGGACTATTTCTTCATCTTGCTCTTTGTTGGGTATAAAATAATCCCAGCCGAAGTTCGTAAGAGGCCGACCCTCCCAGGGCTCTTCCGGCTTTCAACCTTGTGTGGCGTCTTTCTGAATACCCCCGACTGTCTGAGCTTCCATAATACCATCCGGACTCCCCTAACAGTCGACCTTCCACAGTATCCTTCAGATTCCTCCAATGGATGAACTCCTATCATGCCATCCGGACTTCTCCAATAATGAGCTCCTCCGTTCATCTATCGGACTGCTCCAAATGCTCTCTGGGCTTCACTATCAGTCGATTTTCTACAGTGATCGACTACTCTCCGAAACTCTTTCAGACTTCTTCCAGCCACGATCTACTTTACTTCGAACTTCTTTCGAACTTCATCAATGACCGAGCTTCTCCAGCAACAGGACTTCTACAGTAACCAGACTCCATCCAAATTTCTATGGTGGTAGACCGCCTTCCGAATTTCATTCAAGCTCCTATAAGAGCCGGACTCTGTTTGAACTTCTACAGCAGATGGATCCCAGATGAATTTCTACAACGGATGGGCTCCACCAGCCAGATCTCTACTCTGAACTTCTATTGCAAGTGAACTTTATCCGAGCTTCTACAATAAGAAGTCTCCATCCGAGCTTTCACGGCAACCGATCTTCGTCCGAGCTTCTACAATAAGCGGCCTCCTTCCGGACTCCTACAAGAACCGAACTCCGTCCAAACTTCTACAATAGAATTGAATTCCAGACTCCTCCAGCGGTCCACCTTTCACAGTGTCCTCAAGACTCCTCCAGCGGACGAACTTCCACAACGCCTTCCAAACTCCACTATCGTCGACCTTCTGCTGGATTCCTCGTGAAATCAGACCTCTCCAGTAGACAGTCTTCAGACGGGCTTCTACATCAGATAAATTCCAGATGGACTTCTCTAGCAATCGGACTCCTGTCGGACTTCTCCAATAGAAAGTCCCCGTCCGAACTTCTACAGCAGATGACTTCCGCCTGCAGCATCAGTGCCCAAGGCATCCGACAACAGTAGACTCATCAGCAACCTCGAAAATATCTGAGCCTCTCTTAGATTGCTGAGATAGAGAGCCATTCCACTCCATCAGACATCGCAACTGAGCTTCAGCCATCCAGACCGAACTCTCTGGCAAGTCGCGACAACGGACACTATCCCACTCCGCCCTTCGTAACAAACTCCACGTGGCCCTACCATTCTCTAGCAAATCGCGACAACGGATATCACTCTACTCTCTGTAACAGATTCCACATAGCCCCACCATTCTCTGGCAAGTCATGACAACGGACACTACCCCACTCTGCCCTCCGTAACAAACTCCACGTGGCCCTGAACGGCCCACTACCAGGCAGTTACGGACGTCGCTGTCAAGTGATTACGCTCTCCCATCTATAAAAGAGACCCTCCCAGATACGTTCTCCTCTAAGCTCTAAACTCTATCTCAAAACTCTACTAAAATTCTATTGGAGTGCTTCATTTTTGTTGAAGCAGAGTACTGACTTGAGCGTCGGAGGGTTTTACCAGAGCACCCCCAACTCTGGTTTAGACTTTTCTTACAGGTCCCAATGGCGGCCGCAATCTCCTCGACTCCAGCTTCTCCGGCGTCGGTAGAATTCTGTACCAACAGAATTGATGCTAGAGAAAGGGTACTGTGTCTTCGCAGGACCCTTGTTCTTAAAGGAGTACTCAACATGACTGTCTCCGGTCATCTTCTTTGACATTTTCTTCCTTTTCTCCTGCCAGATCTCCACCTGATGACTCCCTAAAAGGCATCCACCAGGCGATCTACGACCTCCGTGGCCAAATCTCAGTGAGATCCGTAAGCTCCGACCTCATCTCCAGTTTTCCAAGCTCCTCCTCCTCCGGCAACGGCAGTCAGCATGGAGCAGTTCGACCTGCTGGTTCAGCAGGTCAGGAGTCTCACCGAAGCAGTGCAAGCCATGCAGCAACAGTAGCAGCAGCCGCAGGCATCTGTACGGCTGGAAAGAGCATCGTCGGAGTTCCAGAATCTGGCGACCGGACGGCCCACTTGGGCCAGTCGCCCTGTGTTCCCCGGAAGGGGGAAGCAGAGGGTGGAGAGCCCTCTGTCTGATCATGATTCCACCCCCGGAGGGTTTCTACCTCTGTTCTGCCAGAAGACCCTCGAGACTCGTAGTCGAGAGGATCTCCTGGATCAAAGGTTCTAAGAGATGAACCGATGGATCGAAGAGCTTCGTCATGCTCCCCCTGCTTACAGTGAGGATATCTGTACTAACCCTCCTTTCTCTCAAATGATTATGCAGGAATCGATCCTGTCGAACTTCAAACTCTCCCAATTTGAGAGCTACGATGGGATCTTGGATCCGGTTGACCACCTGGAGGCCTTCCGGACAATGACGCTGCTCCATGGCACGCCAGACGCCATCCTGTGCCGAGCCTTCCCATCTACCTTGAAGGGAGCAGCAAGAAACTGGTACTCGGCACTAAAGTCGGGTACTATCTTCTCCTTTGATCAGATGAGCCACCAATTTGCTACTCATTTCGTCAGCATTCGGCATCCCTAAAGAGGTTCGGAGTCCCTCATCAACATCAAGCAAAAGGAGGGAGAATCCATCCGAACTTACGTCAACCGTTTTAACGCCACCGCATTGGAGGTCCGAAATTTGGACCAATCAGTTGCAATGACTGCCCTGAAGAGCGGTCTTCAAAAGAATGATCTTCTATTTTTCCTAAAAAAGAAGTATCCCAGGGACTTCGCTGATTTGCTGGCTCGGATCGAAGGATATGCCCGACCAAAAAAAGCCTTCAAGCTGAAGGACGAGGAGGCCACGAAGGAGCGGCAGGCAGGTGACTCCAGTAAGCCCGCAGCTGAAAAAGAGCCGAGTGAAGCTCGGCCACGTTCTCAAACTCTCTCCAAACACAAGCATGTCCAAACTCCTCTCCGAGCTCGTAGGCAGAGGAGTCCGGACTGCAGAGTTCGACGGAGCTCTCCTCCAGGAAGATTCCACAGCTACGCCCCTCTCAATGCTCCAAAAGCCCAAGTGTTGATGGAGGTCAGGGAGCAACTGCCAAGGCCGGAAAGGATGCGCACACACCCCGGAAAGCACAATCCTAACAAGTTCTGCCTCTATCATCGTGACCACGGCCATGACACAGAGGAGTGTATTCAACTCTGAGATGAGATCGAGGAGCTCATCAAATGAGGTCGGCTCGACAGATTCATCCGATGCCGGCCTGAGGGTAGGGGAGGATCGGCCGAGGGCCCTACCACAATCAGAGCTGCCAAGGAGGGAAGAACAGCCTGAAGATCGACCTCCAATCGGGATCATCAACACCATCTCTGGAGGACCCTGACGGAGAGTAGCCAGTGGATCAGTCGGACCGCCCAAGTGGCAGAAGACTGAAGAATCTATAATCTTTACTGAAGAAGATGCCAAAGAGATTCAATTCTCTCATAATGATGCGGTTGTAGTTTTTTTAAATATTGCTGACTACGACGTACACCGCATTCTTGTTGATAGTGGAAGCTCTGTCGATATTTTATTTTACGATGCATTCTCAAAAATATCCATTCCGGATGGTCGATTAGGGCCGATAAGCTCCCCGTTGGTGGGGTTCACTGGCGATGCTGTGCCAGTGGAAGGAGTAATAACTTTGACCATAGTTGCAGGTCGGTACCCGAAACAATCTAGGGTGCAAGTAAATTTTCTGGTAGTAAGGGCGCCGTCTGCCTACAACGCAATACTCGGCCGACCTGGCCTCAACGCCCTCCAAGTTGTGGATCGACCTACCATTTGAAATTAAAATTTCCTACCAGCCAAGGGGTCAGAGAGGTCAGAGGAGATCAAGTCCTGGCGAGATACTGCTATAACATAGCCCTACAAAGAAATAGTCAGTCTGACCCCTATCCGATTGATGGACTAGACACCCGCGACGACCTTGATGAAGAACGGGGTGAGTCGATTGAAGATCTTGTCTCAATTCCTTTGAACGATGGAAATGAGGAGCATGTGGTGAAGATCGGCTCCAACCTGGGAGAAGAGGTACGGACACAGCTCACCAATTTTTTATAAAAGAATACGGATATTTTTGCTTGGATTCCGACGGACATGCCGGAGATTGATGCAGAAGTCATGGAACACCGTCTAGCTGTTGATCCCAAACATCGATCGATGAAGAAAAAAAATTTGAGGTCATGCGTCGGAAAGGCAGAAAGCTATAGCTGAGGAAGTTAATAAACTCCTGAAAGTCGGGTTCATCAGAGAAGTCAACTATCCGAACTGGGTCTCCAATGTGGTTTCTCGTCAAGAAGGCGAATGGCAAGTGGAGGATGTGTATAGACTTCAAAAAGTTGAACAAAGCCTGCCCGAAGGACAGTTATCCTCTGCCTAGAATTGATCGATTAGTGGATGCAACCTCGGGCCACGAGCTTCTCACTTTCATGGATGTATTTTTTGGCTACAATCAAATCAGGATGGTACCAGAGGATGAAGAAAAAACTGCTTTTATTACTAACCGTGATCTTTATTGTTACAGGGTCATGCCTTTTGGCCTCAAAAATGCAGGAGCGACCTATCAACGGCTGGTGAACAAGATCTTCAAAGAGCAGATCGATCGCAACATGGAGGTCTACATGGATGACATGCTAGTAAAAAGCAAATCCTCAATGAACCATATCGTCGATCTTGAGGAGACCTTCAGCGCCCTCCAAAAATACAAGATGAAGCTGAACCCAGTCAAGTGCACTTTTGGAGTAACCTCAGAAAAATTTTTGGGCTTTATGGTATCGGGATGCAGGATCGAAGCAAATCCGAAAAAAAATCGTGCCATCCAGAAAATGACCGCCCCGAAGACAATAAAAGAAGTTCAGCGCCTTACTGGGAGAGTAGCAGCTCTGAATCGCTTCGTCTCAAGGTCGGCAAAACGGTGCCTACATTTCTTTCAGACTCTCAAGCAGTCGAAGAAACTTCTGTTGGACCACTGAATGTCAGCAGACGTTCGAAGAATTGAAGAACTACCTCAGCTCACCTCCATTATTGGCGAAGCCCGAACCCAAAGAGGAGCTATTCTTGTACTGACGGTCTCTCCTATGGCTCTCGCAGCAGTTCTGATTAAGGAAGAAGCAAAAATTCAACGGTCGATCTACTACATAAGTCGAGTATTGAGAGATACTGAAATCAGGTATACTAAGTTAGAGAAACTAACTTACGTCTTGTTGATTGTAGCTCGAAGGCTTCGACTTTACTTTCAAGGGCACACCATAACACTGCTCACCGACCAGCCGATTAAGGCAATTCTGCATCGAGCGGAATGCTTCCGAAAGGGATAGCGAAATGGACAGTCAAGCTCACGAAATTCAACATCAACTATCAACCTTCGATCGATGATAAAAGTCCAGATATTAACAGACTTCATAGTGGAATGCACTATCCCAGAAGAAGCCGAACTTGAGCGAGGTGAAACTGACAACCCAGGGCTCCAGCCGAACTCCCCTGAAGAAAGAACAGATCTCCCTGATGGTTTTTGGGCCCTCTACGTGGACGGTTCCTCCAACATGTCAGGCACAGCGCGGGCCTGATCTTGATCAATCCGAAAGGAATTATCGCGAGTACGCGCTGCGCTTCGAATTTCTGCGATAAATAATGGAGCAGAATATGAAGCTCTGATTGCAGGACTGAGGATCGCCAAAGAGTTAGAAGTAATCGGCTCCAAGTCTACAGTGACTCCCAATTGGTGGTGGGACAGTCAGAAACTATGAAGCTCGGAGGATAGTATGGCCAAGTATCTCAAAAAGGTAAAAGAGATCATCCCCCTTTGGCAGCTTTGACATCAAGCAGATTCCAAGAGCAGAAAATATCAGGGCCGACTTCTCTCCAAGTTGGCTACACTGGCTCCGGCTGAACTACCCAAGGAAGTCTTCTTCGAAGTTCTGAAGTGCCAAGTACGGAAGAACCGCAGCTTGTAATGGAGATCAGCCATGAACCCAGCTGGATTGACCCTGGTTGCATACCTCAAAGATGGGGTTCTTCCTCATGATGCAAAAGAAGCTCGAAGCTTAGGAACCAGGCCTCCCGATATATCCTTTATGAAGGCAAGCTGTACAAGAGGTCATACTCTTTGCCCCTCCTGAAATGTCTCCGGCCTTCTGAAGCCGACTTTGCCTTGTGGGAGGTACATGAAGGAGTCTGCGAAGTCACCTGGGGCCAGATCTTTATCCCACAAACTGCTCCGACAAGGTTATTACTGGCCTACAATGTACCACGACTCCATTGAATATGTCAGAAAGTGTGATCGGTGTCAGAGATATGCGAATATCCAAAGACAGCCCCCTCCGAACTTACACCCTTGAGTGCCCCATGGCCGTTTGCACAATGGGGGATGGATATCCTCGGACCTTTTCCATGGCATCCGGGCAGCGAAAGTTCCTCCTGGTGGCAATTGACTACTTCACCAAGTGGGTCGAAGCTGAACCTTTGGCGAAAATCACAGAAGCTAAAGTGCAGGACTTCGTCTGGAAGTCAATCGTCTGTAGGTTCGGCTTACCCAGAACTCTCATTACTGATAATGGATAAATTTGCTGGAGCAAGGTTTGCTGAATTTTGTGAGGACTTAAACATCTCCCATAACTTCACGTCAGTAGCCCATCGCAGGCAAACGGCGAAGCCGAGGTACTAACAGGACTCTGTTGCAAGGAATCAAGGCGAGACTTGAAAAGCAAAGGAACTTGGGCAGATGAGCTTTATCATGTTATGGGCATACCGAACTACCCAAAGACTGCCCACGGGGGAGACCCCCTTTGCCTTGCCTTCGAACA
>NC_025996.2:70024816-70079234 GCF_000442705.2 Elaeis guineensis
AGTTGGATTGGGTTAGGTTAGTCAGTTTAACTGGTGTCTAAAAAAGTGGTTAGAAAATAAGATCCTGAAGGAAGGTAGTTATTTAATTAGTTTCGTTCACTTATTTGGCCAATTCATTGGTGTCTAAGGAAAGCAATGGGAGGACCCCCATCAATCTTATACTTACCTGACCAGTTGAGTGGGCTAATTTTTTACTTAAAGTACTCGAAGGTGACCTCAGAATAGTTAGGAGCTATCTAGATCTAAGATTACCTTTAGCTAGGATTAACTGCATAATTTGATTGCTAACTCACAAACATTAATCTTAATTAAAACACTCTCATCTATCATCTTTATATTTAGGACTCCTTAGAACTCATCTTTAGAATTCGCTTCTCATCTATCTCTCCTTTCTCTCTCTTTTCTTTCATTAAAAAAATTATAAAAATAACTAAAAATTTTCAACTTTCTTTTTGGATAAGGATATCTGGTCGATTAGTGAGAATTGATCCAAATCCTACATCTAGTCCAGTAGATCTTAAGCCCATCATAGGTTGAACCCGAACATGAACTTTGGGTCCTGAAAGACCTTCGCTACCCACTTGGGTCAGCCCAACCCTCATGTATCCAGCTACTACAAATCGATGTCAATTTTGAAATTAAACTTCAGATCATAAACATGCTTTCCAAATTCACTGAAATTGAGGATGCATACATTTTTATGAGAAAATTTGAGGAAGTATGCGCCACGATGCATCTCCAATAGCTCACTAAAGATGCTGTGAAACTTAGACTGATCAATTTTGCTCTCAAAGATAGTGCCAAAAAATGGTTATGCAGTCTTCCTAACCAATCCATAGCATCATGGGAAGATTTTGTTAAAGTGTTCCTGAAATTTTTTTTTCACACCATAAGACTGCTAAATTTAGGAATAAAATTAATCAATTTTATCAATTACTTGATGAGTCTTTTTGGAGGTGCTTTATCGAATCTTTTGAGTCAGTGCCCACACCATGAAATAAAATTTGGAGGCTGTGCCAAATCATTTATGAAGGACTAGATCCGAACTTTAGAACCATATTAGAGTCAATGTGTCAAGATCAATTTATAAACAAAGAGCCTGTAGAAGCCTGACAATTTTTAGAGGACCTAGCAGAAAAGTGCATACAATGAAATATTACTAGGAAACCCGATAGACTCACATCTTCAAGAGGGATGTATATCAAGTTCAACTTTTTCTAGCTAAAGAGGCTAAACTTGCATCTTTAATCCGTAGAATAAAGGCCCTAGAACTCAAGGAACATACCCAAGAAAACCAAGTTTTAACATCCGCTTGCAATGGGTGTAATGCCATAGATGTTGCCCAACTATGCAATCTAAGAGGGGGGGGTGAATTGGGGTTTGAAAATTTTAAAGTTAATTTAGAACCACAAGGATTAAGTAATAATAAGTAAGTTATATGTAGTAAGTGATTTAAGCAAAGTGTAGAAATGAGATGCGAGAATGCAAGAAAATAAAGAAATTTAAATAGAGAGCAAGTAAGCACACCACAAACAATCAAGATTTATAGTGGTTCGATGCCAACTTTGCACCTACATCCACTCCCCAAGCTCCTACTTGAGAATTTAAATCTACTAAAACATATTCAACAAGAATACAACATCGGTACCTTCCACTCTAGCTATCCCAAGCTAGAACACTTATTTTTTGGATACAATCTAACTCAATACAATTCGATTCAAGGTTCAGATCAACCTATCTAAGTTTTGGAACCCTTCCAAAACTAAAGATCAAGACAAAAATAGAGTATAAGAGTTAATGATAAAGAAATACAAGTTTAGCTCCTTTAATGAGCAAATAAAATTTTAAGTACACTTTACACAATAAGGAAAAAGCTTTTCTGATTTTTCTCAAGGTTGTTGAAGACTTGAATGAGCTTTTGAGGGGTTGGTGAACTTGAAATGAAAGCTTCTTTTGCTTGAAGAGGGCTTTTAGCTTAGGGCTCAAATGAATGCTTGAATCTCTTGTATTTTTCCTCCTTTAAGTGCTTTTATATCTTCAATGGATGCTAGAGAGAAATCGAGACAGGATTAGAGCCATTAGAGAGCTTTAGATGAGCATTAAATACGGCCAAAACGAGCTGAAAAATTAGTCGTTACAGAGATTTTCTGTCACAGGGGTCGACTCATAGGGTCGTCCCCTACACAGGGGTTGACCTCTGTGGTACAAAATAGAAAGTGACTGTTTTATATCTTTGGCTTGCACAAACAATAGAGGTCGACCCCTAGAGTCCTCCCTTTGGGTGTGCCAGCCAAAAATAGCATGTCGTTCAGCCTCTTTTGACAGGGTTCGACCTAGGAGTCGGCCCTTTTCTTTAAACTTGATTTTCTCTCAAAATATACATCCAAAAAATATGAAATTACCTCTAATAGATCATAAATCTTCTGTTCTTGCTCTTGAGGCTTTCGAATCAGAACTTGATAAAATTATGATTTTTTCTCTGAAATACAATAAATCTTTTTCCAAGTCAAAATTATTAGTAACCCCCTCAAATATTTTGTAATCATCAAAATCAATTCATGGAGCAACAATCTTTCCCTTTTTGATGATGACAAAATACTTGAGCAAAAGTAAAATATAACATATATAAAGTATTGATTAAGAATTTCAAATTTATGAAGATGCATCACTTAAACATTATAGCCAATTATTTGAATAAAATACATCATGAGTAGTTTGAAGATTAGTTTGAAAATTGCTTATAAGATTATTTTCTTGACACATTTTGCTTATTGTCTGATTTTATTTCGCTACTCTCTCTTTTTGATAACATCAATTAAGATCTTAAGGAGATTTTAAAGAAAAAAAAAACCTCCCCCTCACTATAGCAATCATAAAGGATATTTCAATTTACTCATATAGAAGATATTGCCATTCATAATATTCCATAGCACATATATAAGGTATTTTTCATATCACATAATTAAGATATTTCAATTGATGTCATTCATAAAAATCAATCCAAATGACATTCATAGAAGTTAACAGCATATATATATATATATATATATATATATATATATATATATATATATATATATATATATATTAAAATATGACTGAAGTGTTATTAGATACATAAGTGTCACAATACATAAGAGTCAAGTCAAAATACATAGGCCATACAAAAGTCATGGGTAACAAAAAATACAACTTTCCATGAGTCAATCAGCCAACAAATACAAAGGCCATAAGTTAGATCCTAGACATAAAAGACTAACTATGCTAGATCTAATAAATATCATGGCTAGAGGCATCAGAAGAGTCAGAGATATGATGAGGAGTCTTAGGAATAAAGCCATGGGCACATCCTCGACCATGTCTGCCTCGACCACGGATAGAAGTACTGGCATGAGCAGAAGGACGAGAAGGCCCTGGAGCCTGAGAAGATATGGACTCTACTAGGAGAACAAGTCTGATGGTATCCAATTATTTCAAAGCTCTCGACATAGACTGCATCAAGGTACCAATCTGAGTAGAGACAGCCTCACTAGAGTCCCTGATCTCTATCCTCAAAAAATTAAAGCCACTCTGCAAAATACCTCAAAGCCTAGCCGCCTCTGCAGACAGATTGGAGATCTCTATGATGTCCTCTTGCGCTGGAGATGGGCTAAGGCTAATACCTGTCTTTGCAAATCTAAAACTCTGCCCGTCAATCTCAGAATACATCCCTCAAGCACCTTAAGCCGTGCGGACTGAGCTGTAAGCATCTGAAAGATAGTAGAGATATGAGGGATCATAGTCTATCTGAAATAGCCTGAGATATCATTCTCTGAGTAAAACCTGAGGTGGCAAACTACTGGGATAAGATAGAGGCAACCCGTTGAGAAATCAATTGAATCTGATCGTCTGCAAGTCTGACCACTGAAGGATCTACTTTGCTCCTTGATTGTGGTACAGAAGCATCCCTTTTCACTGACTCTGAGGGACCAGCCTCATGATCAGACCCGAACTAAATATCAAGAGATACTCTATGATCACAGGAGGTGAAGACGGTCCCTCCTCCTCTGCTCTCTCCTCAATACCCTTCGACCAACCGCCATCAGTATTTGAAAAACCCATGCGGTGCAGTGTGTGATGGTTGATGGTGTCAGAATGTGATAATCTGATGACTGCCTCCCTCTCAAAATAGGCTCCGAACCTCCTAAAGATCAGGGTAAGTGCCATACCATAGGGCAGGTGAGCCTTAGACCTATTTAGGGTCTCTCTCATGGCCTCAAACATCAGAGCAGGAAGGTTCAAGGGGTCTCGATGATCACATGGTACATGATGCATATATCCCTACCAGATAAGAGGTCATACCTGCACTCCTAAGGACAAAAAGTTTGTCACCATGTGATGCAAAAGTCTCATCTCTCTGAAAGTATCCTTGCTTTTAATTTATTTAAATTTTTAGTAAATGCTCTCCCTAAAATAATACTTAGTCCATCTTCTTTGATTAGAAGCTCCATATGAATATAACCTTCACAAGACAAGTGCAAGATTTGTCTCAAAAGCAATGGATCAAGAACAATGTTAACACCTTTTACTGAAGACTTTACTGTTTCATTGTAATAACTTAAATTTAAATAGAATTCTCTGACCAAATCAACATAAGTATTTTTTTTCAATAGATAGTAAAACTCCCATCTTTGACTTTTAATTTTTGATCCAATTGAGAACCCCTCTTTTTCAAAAAACTTAAAATCTATGTTCTTCTTGAATTCTAACTTTCGATTGGAGAGAGGTACCTTACTTGTACTAAGTGGAGACTGTGAAGAAGCTGGAGCAGGACCTGGAACTGGGGTTGGAGTAGGAGAGAGCTTGGTTGCCATTCTTTTTCTGCGCACTTCCTTCTCTAACCCACGAGCAGACTTTCTTCTCTGCGGTAGCTTCAATTTGGGAGCCATTTCAGACAAGAAAACTTGCAAACAGTTTAGGAGACCTCATGAGAGGTAGAGTGGAAAGGATTTTAGAGGAAAGAACAAGAATTTTGGGAGATAGACTGTCGGTTTGGAGAAGAGGGTTTGAAGCTAGGATAAGCTTGATCTGCCCAAACGAAGAAGAAAAAGAAAAAAATTTAGTTCCTAAAAGGGCGATTTGAAGGGGAAACCCTGTGGGAAGAGGGATTTTAAGAGATTTTTGCGGTTGAGAGAGTGGAGAGGGAGGAGATTTTTTTTCGGTGGGATGAGGAAGATGAAAGGCAAAGGGGTCGGCCTCTCAACTAACGGAGATTTTCCAATAAAATAGAGCACTCGATGGGTTTTTAATGAAAATTATAAGTTTATCCTAGGATCGATCCTATGGGTCGACTCATGGCTAGAAAAATTAAAAAAAATAATGAAAAAATTTTGAAAAAAATTGAAACTTGAGAGAAGGATGTCTATTTAAGAGATTAATCATATGAAGGATAGTTTTGAGCTTTTAAGAAAGGAGAGATAAGAATTGAGCTCAAAAAAAATTTGGTTCAAAGAATTTTTAGCAAAAAGAGCTTGAAATAGAAAGATACTTAAGAAGACAGATCAAAGATTCTTAGTTCTCTCCTAATTTCACAAAATTTATCTTCACTTAAGGCCTTGGTAAAAATGTCAGCCAATTATTTTTCAGTACGTACATATCAAGAATTATATCATGGTTTTGGATATGTTCTCTTATGAAATGATGTCTAATTTCAATATGCTTTGATCTAGAGTGCTGAATTAGATTTTTAGTTAGATTAATAGCACTAGTGTTATCACATCTTATGGGAGTTTCATTGAGTTTGATGCCAAAGTCCTCAAAATATTGCTTAATCCATAAGATTTGAGCACAGCAACTTCCGACTGTAATGTATTCGACCTCGATCGTAGACAGTGCCACGAATTTTGCTTCTTGCTAAACCAAGAGATTAAGTTAACTCCTAAAATTGATAAGTTCCACAGTACTTTTTCTATCTAATCTACATCCAGCAAAATCGGTATCTGAATATCCTATTAAGTCAATTAATTAGTCCTTAGAATATCATAATCCTAGAGTTTGTGTACCTTTTAAATATTTAAAATTTTTTTAACTGTATTTAAATATGATTCTTTTGGATTTGATTGAAAGTGAGCACATAGACAAACACTAAACATAATATCTGGTCTACTAGTAGTTAAATATAATAAGGAACCAATCATGCCTCTATAAAATTTTGAGTCTATATTTTTACCTCCTTCATCCTTGTCAAGCTTATATGATGGGCTCATGGGGGTAGCAATTGCTTTGGAGCTCTCCATTTCAAATTTTTTGAATAGGTCTCTTGTGTACTTGCTTTAGATGATGGAGATTCCTTCATTTGTTTGTTTGATTTGGAGTCCGAGAAAGAATATAAATTCTCCCATCATACTCATCTCGAACTCCCCCTGCACAAGCTTAACAATATCTTGACAAAGAGTTTCATTAGTAGACCCAAATATAATGTCATCAACGTATATTTGTACAACTAAGATATCATCATGATTTCTTTTAATGAAAAAGATTGTATCTATATTTTTCTTGAAAAATTATTATTAAGCAAGAATTTACTTAATCTTTCATACCAAGCTCTAGGTGCTTGTTTTAAACCATATAATCTTTGTTTAATTTGAAAACATGATTAGGAAAGGCATGATTTTCAAAATCGAAAGTTGTTCTACGTATACTTCTTCAGCAATATAATCATTTAGAAAAGTACTTTTGACATCTATTTGGAATAACTTAAAATTCATAAAGCATGCATATGCAAGTAAAAGCCTAATTGCTTCTAATCTAGCAACAGGTACAAAGGTCTTATCAAAATCAATTCTTCTTCTTGATTATACCCCTTTGCAATCAATCTTGCTTTATTCCTAATTATATTTTCATGTTCATCCAATTTATTTTATATACCTATTTTGTATCAATTACTGGATAATTTTTAGGTCTTGATACAAAGTTCATACATTATTTCTTTCGAATTGATTAAGTTCTTCTTGATTGTATTTATCCAATTATAATCTTTTTAGCTTCATCTATGATTTTAGGTTCAAAATGAGAAATAAATGCAAAATGATTGTATGCATCTCTATGTGAAGAACGAGTTCTTACTCCATATGTAGGATCATCAATGATTAATTCTTTGGGTGATTGTGATCATATCTCCATTCTTTGGATAGATCATTTGTACCTTGAGGTTGTTCTTATTGTTCTTCACCTTCATCCTCTTGTTTATTTTCATGTTCATCTTCATTTTGAATTGTTGAATCTTTTAGGGTGAGCTCCTTCATTCCTTCTATAAGAGAATCTGCATCATCAATACCTTCACTCTTTCTTGAAGGAAGATCATTAGTCTCATTAAAAAAACATGTATTGACTCCTTTACTACTAAAGTTCTTTTGTTGAAAACTCTAAAAGCTTTGCTAGAAGAAGAGTAACCAAGAAAAATAGCTTCATCGAATTTTGCATCAAATTTTTCTATCTCTCTTTATCATTGTTCAAAACAAAACATCGACAATCAAAAATATGAAAAAATACAATGTTTGATTTTCTTCTTTTCCAAAGCTCATAGGGTGTTTTCTTTAGAATTGGTCTAATTAAAGCACAGTTTAAAATGTAACATACCGTGTTAATTGCTTCCACCCAAAAGTATCTTGGGAGGTTGCTTTCACATAGCATGGTATGGGCCATTTCTTCAAGGGTTCTATTTTACCTTTCTACTACCCCATTTTGTTGGGGTGTCCTAGGTACTGAAAAGTTGTGGTCAATGCTTTTTTCATCACAAAACTTTTTAAAATCTTGATTTTCAAATTCGGTTCCATGATCACTTTGAATATTTTAAATTGAAAAATCTTTTTCATTAGTAACTTTTCAATAAAATTTTGAGAACATATGAAAAGTTTCATCCTTATGTGCCAAAAAGAAAATTCATGTAAAATGAGAGAAATCATCAATAATTACAAAGCCATATCATTTTCTACCTAAACTAGTAGTTTTAGTGGGTCCAAATAAATCTATGTGCAATGATTCTAATGGCCTAGAAGTTGAAACAATATTTTTAGATTTGAATGAGACTTTTGTTTGTTTACCTAGTTGGCATGCATCATAAATTTTATCCTTTTCAAAATTCAATTTAGGTAAATCGGTAATCAATTTTTTTTAATAAGTTTTGAAAGTAAATACATGCTAATATGTGCAAGCCTACAGTGCCAAAGCCAACTAGTCTCATTAATTTTGACATTCAAGACTACTAGACATTGCATATTTAGCTTGAAAAGATTATTCAAATCTACCATATAAATATTACCATGTCTATGCCTACAAATTTAATGCCTTTATCATTGGGACTAGTTACTATGCATAATGAAGATTCAAAAATAATTTTATATCCTTTGTCACAGAATTGACTAATGCTTCATAGATTATGTTTCAAATCATCTACCAATAAAATATTTTTAATATACTTAGAGGGAGTGATACCAATGTTACCTATGCCGATGATCTTTCTTTTGCTATTATCTCCAAAGGTGACCATCCCTCCATCTTTTGTATCAAGTGTGATGAATTGAGATTCATCACCGATCATGTGTCTTGAGCACCCGCTATCAAGATACTATTTCTGATTTGTTCCTTGAGATGCAAGATACACCTACATACAAAAATCAAGTTTTGACTTTAGGTACCCAAATTTTTTTGGATCCTTTTTGGTTAGTCACAATGGTTCCTTTTGGAATCCATATTTTCTTCATATTAGAATTTTCAGATTAGTTAGAGAAATATGTATAGGATTTGTGTCCTACTTTACCACATTTAAAGCAAGTAATATTTGAAAATTTGTTGCTTGATGAGTTCACAAAAATATTTTTCAGAAATTTTTATTTCTTTAAAGGGTTATATCCAAGACCGGCTTTATTATAAATGGTCTTTTGATTATCAAGTATCATTTGAAGTTTATTTGAACTTAGAGTGAACTTTTCTATCATAGGTTTTAACTTAGCAATTTCATTTTTCAAGTTCAAATTTTTTTATATCAAGATCAATTTTTTATTTGAAATAATCTCATTTTCTTTTAGTAAAGATTGATTCTTTGATTTCAATTCTTTGTTCTTTACCCCTAACTTCTTTAGATCATCAACTAGATCATAAAATACTTCTTGAAGTTCTTCAAAAGTAAAGTCATTTGGAGTTTCAGTGTTTACCTCATTTCATGTGCCATAAGGCACAAGTTGGCTTGTTCATGTGAATCTTCTTCTTCGGAGCTTGACTTATCACTATCACTTCATGTAGCCACCATAGTCTTTTTCTTATACTTTTTGGGGCCCTTCTTAAGTTGTAGACATTTGGACCTAAAGTGCCCCAGTTTCTTACATTCATAACAAATAAGGAGCTGCTCCTTATCCTTCTCCTTGCTATGCTCCTCTTTTGTAGGTGGCCTCTTCTTCATCCCTTATTTTTTTTCTTCAAAAATCTTTTAAACTTTCTAGTGATGAGGACTATTTCTTCATCTTGCTCTTTGTTGGGTATAAAATAATCCCAGTCGAAGTTCGTAAGAGGCCGACCCTCCCAGGGCTCTTCCAACTTTCGACCTTGTGTGGCATCTTTCTGAACACCCCCGACTGTCTGAGCTTCCATAATACCATCCGGACTCCCCCAACAGTTGACCTTCCATAGTGTCCTCCAGATTCCTCCAATGGATGAACTCCTATCATGCCATCCGGACTTCTCCAATAATGAGCTCCTCCGTTCATCTACCGGACTGCTCCAAATGCTCTCTGGGCTTCACTATCAGTCGATTTTCTACAGTGATCGACTACTCTCCGAAACTCTTTCAGACTTCTTCCAGCCACGATCTACTTTACTTCGAACTTCTTTCGAACTTCATCAATGATCGAGCTTCTCCAGTAGCAGGACTTCTACAGTAACCAGACTCCATCCAAATTTCTATGGTGGTCGACTGCCTTCCGAATTTCATTCGAGCTCCTATAAGAGTCGGACTCCATTTGAACTTCTACAGCGGATGGATCCCAGATGAACTTCTACAACGGACGGGCTCCACCAGCCAGATCTCTACTCTGAACTTCTATTGCAAGTGGACTTCATCCGAGCTTCTACAATAAGAAGTCTCCATCCGAGCTTTCACGGCAATCGATCTTCATCCGAGCTTCTACAATAAGCGGCCTCCTTCCGAACTCCTACAAGAACCGAACTCCATCCAAACTTCTACAATAGAATTGAATTCCAGACTCCTCTAGCGGTCAACCTTTCACAGTGTCCTCAAGACTCCTCCAGCGGACGAACTTCCACAACGCCTTCCGAACTCCACTATCGATCGACCTTCTGCTGGATTCCTCGTGAAATCGGACCTCTCCAGCGGACAGTCTTCAGACGGGCTTCTACATCAGACAAATTCCAGACGGACTTCTCTAGCAATCGGACTCCTGTCGGACTTCTCCAATAGAAAGTCCCCATCCGAGCTTCTACAGCAGATGACTTCCGCCTGTAGCATCAGCGCCCAAGGCACCCGACAACAGTGGACTCATCAGCAACCTCGAAAATATCTGAGCCTCTCTTAGATTGCTGAGATAGAGAGCCATTCCACTCCATCAGACGTCCCAACTGAGCTTCAGCCATCCAGACCGAACTCTTTGGCAAGTCGCGACAACGGACACTACCCCACTCCGCCCTTCGTAACAAACTCCATGTGGCCCTACCATTCTCTGGCAAGTCACGACAACGGACACCACTCCACTCTCTGTAACAGATTCCACATAGCCCCACCATTCTCTGGCAAGTCACGACAATGGACACTACCCCACTCTGCCCTCCGTAACAAACTCCACGTGGCCCTGAACGGCCACTACCAGGCAGTTACGGATGTCGCTATCAAGCGATTATGCTCTCCCATCTATAAAAGAGACCCTCCCAGATACGTTCTTCTCTAAGCTCTAAACTCTATCTCGAAACTCTACTAAAATTCTATTGGAGTGCTCCATTTTTGTTGAAATAGAGTACTGACTTGAGCATCGGAGGGTTTTATCGGAGCACCCCCAACTCTGGTTTAGACTTTTCTTGCAGGTCCCGACGGCGGCCGCAATCTCCTCGACTCCAGCTTCTCCGACGTCGGTAGAATTCTGCACCAACAGAATTGACGCTAGAGGAAGGGTACTGTGTCTTCACAGGATCCTTGTTCTTAAAGGAGTACTCGACAGGACTGTCTCCGGTCATCTTCTTTGACATTTTCTTTCTTTTCTCCTGTCAGATCTTCACCTGATGCCTCCTCGAAAGGCATCCACCAGGCAATCCACGGCCTCCGTGGCCAAATCTCAGCGAGATCCGTAAGCTCCGACCTCATCTCCAGTTTTCCAAGCTCCTCCTCCTCCAACAACGGCAGTCAGCATGGAGCAGTTCGACCTGCTGGTTCAACAGGTCAGGAGCCTCACCGAAGCAGTGCAGGCCATGCAGCAATAGTAGCAGCAGCCGCAGGCATCTGTACGGCTGGAAAGAGCATTGTCGGAGTTTCAGAATCTGGCGACCGGGCGGCCCACTTGGGCCAGTCGCCCTGTGTTCCCCGAAAGGGGGAAGCAGAGGGTGGAGAGCCCTCTGTCTGATCATGATTCCACCCCTGGAGGGTTCCTACCTCTGTTCTACCAGAAGACCCTCGAGACTCGTAGTCGAGAGGATCTCCTGGATCAACGGTTCCAAGAGATGAACCGACGGATTGAAGAGCTCTGTCATGCTCCCCCTGCTTACAGTGAGGATATCTGTACTAACCCTCCTTTCTCTCAAATGATTATGCAGGAATCGATCCTGTCGAACTTCAAACTCTCCCAATTTGAGAGCTACGACGGGACCTCGGATCCGGTTGACCACCTGGAGGCCTTCCGGACAATGACGCTGCTCCATGGCATGCCAGACGCCATCCTATGCCGAGCCTTCCCATCTACCTTGAAGGGAGCAGCAAGAAACTGATACTCGACACTGAAGTCGGGTACTATCTTCTCCTTTGATCAGATGAGCCACCAGTTTGCTACTCATTTCGTCAGCATTCGGTGTCCCTAGAGAAGTTCGGAGTCCCTCATCAACATCAAGCAAAAGGAGGGAGAATCCATCCAAACTTACGTCAACCATTTTAACGCCACCGCATTGGAGGTCCGAAACTTGGACCAATCAGTTGCAATGGTTGTCCTAAAGAGCGGTCTTCAAAAGAACGATCTTCTATTTTTCCTAAAAATGAAGTATCTCAGGGACTTCGCTGATTTGCTGGCTTGGACCGAAGGATATGCCCGACCAGAAAAAGCCTTCAAGCTGAAGGACGAGGAGGCCACGAAGGAGCGGCAGGCAGGTGACTCCAGTAAGCCCGCAGCTGAAAAAGAGCCGAGTGAAGCTCGGCCATGTTCTCAAACTCCCTCCAGACACAAGCATGTCCAAACTCCTCTCCGAGCTCGTAGGTAAGGAGTCCGGACCGCAGAGTTCGATGGAGCTCTCCCCCAGGAAGATTCCACAGCTACGCCCCTCTCAATGCTCCAAAAGTCCAAGTGTTATGGAGGTCAGGGAGCAACTGCCAAGGCCGGAAAGGATGCGCACACACCCCAGAAAGTACAATCCTAACAAGTTCTGCCTCTATCATCGTGACCACGATCATGACACGGAAGAGTGTATTCAACTCTGAGATGAGATCGAGGAGCTCATCAAATGAGATCGGCTCGACAGATTCATCCGATGCCGACCTGAGGGTAGGGGAGGATCGGCCGAGGGCCCTACCACAATCAGAGCTGCCAAGGAGGGAAGAACATCCTGAAGATCAATCTCCAATCGGGATCATCAACACCATCTCTGGAGGACCCTGGTGGGGAGTAGCCAGTGGATCAGCCAGACCGCCCAAGTGGCAGAGGACTGAAGAATCTATAATCTTTACTGAAGAAGATGCCAAAGAGATTCAATTCTCCCATAATGATGCGGTTGTAGTTTTTTTAAATATTGCTGACTATGACGTACACGGCATTCTTGTTGATAGTGGAAGCTCTGTCGATATTTTATTTTACGATGCATTCTCAAAAATATCCATTCCGGATGGTCGATTAGGGCCGATAAGCTCCCCATTGGTGGGGTTCACTGGCGATGCTGTGCCAGTGGAAGGAGTAATAACTTTGACCATAGTTGTAGGTCGGTACCCGAAACAATCTAGGGTGCAAGTGAATTTTCTGGTAGTAAGGGCGCCGTCTGCCTACAACGCAATACTCGGCCGACCTGGCCTCAATGCCCTCCAAGCTGTGGTATCGACCTACCATTTGAAATTAAAATTTTCTACCAGCCAAGGGGTCAGAGAGGTCAGAGGAGATCAAGTCCTGGCGAGATACTGCTATAACATAGCCCTACAAAGAAATAGTCAGTCTGACCCCTATCCGGTTGATGGACTAGACACCCGCGACGACCTTGATGAAGAACGGGGTGAGTCGATTGAAGATCTTGTCTCAATTCCTTTGAACGATGGGAATGAGGAGCATGTGGTGAAGATCGGCTCCAACCTGGGAGAAGAGGTATGGACACAGCTCATCAATTTTCTACAAAAGAATACGGATATTTTCGCTTGGGTTCCGACGGACATGCCGGAGATTGATGCAGAAGTCATGAAACACCGTCTAGCTGTTGATCCCAAACATCGGCCGATGAAAAAAAAATTCGAGGTCATGCGTCGGAAAGGCAGAAAGCTATAGCTGAGGAAGTTAATAAACTTCTGAAAGTCGGGTTCATCAGAGAAGTCAACTATCCGAACTGGGTCTCCAATGTGGTTCTCGTCAAGAAGGCGAATGGCAAGTGGAGGATGTGTATAGACTTCAAAAAGTTGAACAAAGTCTGCCCGAAGGACAGTTACCCTCTGCCTAGAATTGATCGATTAGTGGATGCAACCTCGGGCCACGAGCTTTTCACTTTCATGGATGCATTTTTTGGCTACAATCAAATCAGGATGGTACCAGAGGATGAAGAAAAAATTGCTTTTATTACTAACCGTGATCTTTATTGTTACAGGGTCATGCCTTTTGGCCTCAAAAATACAGGGGCGACCTATCAACGGCTGGTGAACAAGATCTTCAAAGAACAGATCGGCCGCAACATGGAGGTCTACATGGACGACATGCTAGTAAAAAGCAAATCCTCAATGAACCATATCGCCGACCTTGAGGAGACCTTCAGCACCCTTCAAAAATACAAGATGAAGCTGAACCCAGCCAAGTGCACTTTTAGAGTAACCTCAGAAAAATTCTTGGGCTTTATGGTATCGGGATGCAGGATCGAAGCAAATCCGAAAAAAAATCATGCCATCCAGAAAATGACCGCCCCGAAGACAATAAAAGAAGTTCAGCACCTTACTGGGAGAGTAGCAGCTCTGAATCGCTTCGTCTTAAGGTCGGCCAAACGGTGCCTACCTTTCTTTCAGACTCTCAAGCAGCCGAAGAACTTCTGTTGGACCACTGAATGTCAGCAGACGTTCGAAGAATTGAAGAACTACCTCAGCTCACCTCCATTATTGGCGAAGCCCGAACCCAATGAGGAGCTATTCTTGTACCTGACGGTCTCTCCTGTGGCTCTCACAGTAGTTCTGGTTAAGGAAGAAGCAAAAATTCAATGGTCGATCTACTACATAAGTCGAGTATTGAGAGATGCTGAAATCAGGTATATTAAGTTAGAGAAACTAACTTACGTCTTGTTGATTGTAGCTCGAAGGCTTCGACTTTACTTTCAAGGGCACACCATAACACTGCTCACCGACCAGCCGATTAAGGCAATTCTGCATCAAGCGGATGCTTCCGAAAGGATAGCGAAATGGACAGTCAAGCTCACGAAATTCAACATCAACTATCGACCTCGATCGATGATAAAAGCCTAGATATTAACAGACTTCATAGTGGAATGCACTATCCCAGAAGAAGCCGAACTTGAGCGAGGTGAAACTGACAACCCCACGGCTCCAGCCGAACTCCCCTGAAGAAAGAACAGATCTCCCTGATGGTTTTTGGACCCTCTACGTGGACGGTTCCTCCAACATGTCAGGCACAGATGCAGGCCTGATCTTGATCAATCCGAAAGGAATTATCGCAGAGTACGCGCTGCGCTTCGAATTTCTGCGATAAATAACGGAGCAGAATATGAAGCTCTGGTTGCAATACTGAGGATCGCCAAAGAGTTAGAAGTAAATTGGCTCCAAGTCTACAGTGACTCCCAATTGGTGGTGGGGCAGGTCAGTGGAAGCTATGAAGCTCGAGAGGATAGTATGGCCAAGTATCTCAAAAAGGTAAAAGAGATCATCCTTACCTTTGGCAGCTTTGACATCAAGTAGATTCCAAGAGCAGAAAATATCAGGGCTGATCTTCTCTCCAAGTTGGCTACACTGGCTCCAGCTGAACTACCTAAGGAAGTCTTCTTTGAAGTTCTGAAGTGTCCAAGTATGGAAAAACCGCAGCTTGTAATGGAGATCAGCCATGAACCCAGCTGGATTGACCCGCTGGTTGCATACCTCAAAGATGGGGTTTTTCCTCATGATGCAAAAGAAGCTCGGAAGCTTAGGAACCAGACCTCCCGATATATCCTCTACGAAGGCAAGCTGTACAAGAGGTTGTACTCTTTGCCCCTCCTAAAATGTCTCTGGCCTTCTGAAGTCGACTTTGCCTTGTGGGAGGTACATGAAGGAGTCTGCGAAAGTCATCGGGGAGCCAGATCTTCATCCCACAAACTGCTCCGACAAGGTTATTATTGGCCTACAATGTACCACAACTCCATTGAATATGTCAGAAAGTGTGATCGGTGTAAGAGATATGCGAATATCCAAAGACAGCCTGCCTCCGAACTTACACCCTTGAGTGCCCCATGGCTGTTTGCACAATGGGGGATGGATATCCTCGGACCTTTTCCATGTTATTCGGGCAGCGAAAGTTCCTCCTGGTGACAATTAAGTACTTCACCAAGTGGGTCGAAACTGAACCTTTGACGAAAATCACAGAAGCTAAAGTGCAGGATTTCGTCTGGAAGTCAATCGTCTGTAGGTTCGGCTTACCCAGAACTCTCATTACTGATAATGGACGATAATTTGCTGGATCAAAGTTTGCTGAATTTTGTGAGGACTTAAATATCTCTCATAATTTCATGTCAGTAGCCCATCTGCAGGCAAACGGCGAAGCCGAGGTTACTAACAGGACTCTATTGCAAGGAATCAAGGCGAGACTTGAAAAGGTGAAGAAAACTTGGGCAGATGAGTTTTATCATGTATTATGGCATACCACACTATCCAAAGACTACCCACGAGGGAGACCCCCTTTGTCTTGGCCTTCGAAACAGAAGCCGTTATCCCGATTGAATTCAAGCATCCGTCGGTGCGAGTTGTGGCATTCGACGAGCAGCGCAACTCACAAGATCTCAAGGCCAACCTCGACTTGTTAGAAGAGAAGTGGGAGATAGCTCAAGTTCAGATAGTAGCCTACAAGCAGAAAGTAGCCCGCTACTACAACTCCCGGGTCAAGAGCAAAGCTTTCAGAGCGGGGGACTTAGTACTTCGGCGAGCTGCTGTTTCACAACCTCAGAACCAAAGAAAACTTGCCCCGAACTGGGAAGGCCCGTATGAAGTCAAGGAGGTAGTCTGGCCTGAAACATACTATCTAAAAGAGCTCGGAGGAGCAGACCTTCCGCGACCATGGAATTCGAAAAATCTACGAATGTATTATCGATAACTTTGCCTTAAATAAAAGTTTCATATTCGAATATCTTTTCTTTTGGCATGAGCTTATAATGACAGGGAGTAGCTCCTTCAGACAATTGAAATTAAGTGTGTCAGGAACAAGAGGAGGACCTCATCCCGACACAAATGGAGGTTCGTTATTTAGAGACCGGATGGGGGGAGAGGCGCTTGCAACGGCCCTTATGCACCCCCACAGCCATGTTAGGAACAGGAGGAGAACCTCATCCTAACATGAGCAAGATCGAAGGCCCGATTATTTAGAAATCGGATGCGGGGAGAGGCCCTTGCAACGGCCCTTATGTGCCCCCATAGCCATGTTAGGAATAGGAGGAGAATCTCGTCCTAACATGAGCAAGGTCGAAGGTCTGATTATTTAGAGATCGGATGGGGGAGAGGCTCTTGCAACGGCCCTTATGCACCTCCACAGCCATGTTAGGAACAGGAGGAGAACTTCGTCCTAACATGAGCAAGATCAAAAGTCCGATTATTTAGAGACCGGATGGGGGGAGAGGCCCTTGCAACGGCCCTTATGCCCCCCACAGTCGTGTTAGGAACAGGAGGAGAATCTCATCCTAACATGAGCAAGGTCGAAGGTCTGGTTATTTAGAGACTGGATGGGGGAGAGGCCCTTGCAACGGTCCTTATGTGCCCCCACAGCCCTATTAGGAACAGGAGAAAAACTTTGTCCTAACATGAGCTGAAATTGATTGTGTCGGGAACAGGAGGAGAACCTCATCCTGACACAAATGAAGATCTGATCATTTAAGATCGGATGAGGGGAAGAGCCCCTCAGCGGCTCCTCTACACCCCTACAATCCTGTTAGGAGCAGAGGAAAAACCCTCGCTCTGAACATAAAGAAAGGGGAGAGAAAAAGGAAAAGTGACGAGCTACACTAGAGATAAGGAAGAAACAACTACATCTAAGACTCAAGGGACCTCGTCTCAATGAGGAAGAAAACTCTTGTCAAAAACCCTCAGTCCCTAAGGAGAAACCCAACACTAACAGGAGAAAATAGACCTCCTCAAAGTAATGAGAAGTTCGGACCCCAAGCTCGAACATCTGGAGAAAGCGTTAAACTCTAATGGCCTCGAAAAGACCTTTGGTCATGAACAAAAAGGGCGAGTCAACACAGCGATGACTAGAATCTTCAAACAATGTCGACATCGAACAACACAAAAGACAAGAGAGGTTTGGTAAACGACAACTCAGAGCAATATTATATAAGGTGTTGAGAAAATTCTATTTTATTTCATTAGTAAAGAATGCATTACAAAAGCCTTTGAAGGCCAAAAAAAAAAGAAGAAACAACCAGAAAAGAAAAGAATACATGGAATAAAAGGTAAAAAAAGCTCTAAGAAAGCTTGACTTCTTCAGACGTCGGACTCTCGATTTCAGCCATTGTCAGGGATTGCTTTAAGTTCTCAACTTCTTCTTCCAGTTCCTTCATTCTTAAAAGCATCTCCGATACATTTGGTGGAATTGCCGGCTTTCGCCCTCTGACTCCTGAAGCCTCTTCTTCAGAACCTCAGACTCTGCCTCGACATCCTTGACCGCCTGCTGCTCGTAGGCCAGCTGAATCTTCAGCCGCTGCAGTTCGGCCTTCTCTTGCCCAAGGGCCATGGACAGTTCTTCCATGGTCCCCCTCAAGGAGCGAAGCTCGTCGGAGTCTTGAACCGTAACGGCTTGGGCTCTCTCGGACAACTACCTCTGAAGGCGGGCAACCTCGTCAGTCACCGTCTTGAGTCTCCTTCGATAGTCATCTACTTGCCCACACCAGCCGACTCGGTAGGCGTTGTAGTGCGCCTCGGTATCCTGCAGCTGCTTCTGAAGGTCGGAGAATTTCTTCGACCAGTCTCGGTCATGGTCGGCCTGAGTCGTGAGCCAGGATGAGCTCCCTTCCAACTGACTGATCTTCTCCCATGCAGCCATCAGCTCGACCTCGAGGGAGCTGATCTTGAAAGTCTGAGTCCAAGATCGGTCGCTAGCGCACTTTTGGAGTTCCTCAAGCTCCTTCATGAAGTCGGCCTTCTTCCGGGTGTAATCCATGAAGTCCTTTTTATGGAGGTTTCGAAAGTGAGTAGCCTCCGTAGTGGCTTCCGAATGGCTCTTCCTCAGTCGGTGAAGTTCGTCATCCAACTTCTTTGATTTCTTCGTTAGATGACGAACTTTCCTTCTCAGATTTTGGATCATCGACTTCAAAGGGATCCCCTGTGGCAGGGGAAGAGCTTCGGCAGGGCACTGTTGTCGGGAGATAAGAGCATCACAACACAAATCAGTGCAAGAAAATAAAAGAAAAAAAAAGGATGCAGAGTAAGAAAAAGGAGCTCTCTATAAAGAAGAATCCGATTTCATTGATTAAATAGTTTTTAAGTACAAGAGAATGAAAAAAAATCACAACAAAGGAAAAAAAATACAAAATTAGAGGTTTCGGACCTCTGGGATAGAAGTGGAGGAGCTCGGTGCCCCCAGAAGGTCGGTCGCGATAGCCGCGGCAGTCGAAGAAGTCCCGACTGGAGGAAGACCGACAGCGGCTTCAGAAGGTCCGGCTTCATCGTCGGACGCCTCATCCAGGAAGCCGAGGTCCAGTTCGGGAAACTTTCTAACCACCTTCTCCTGGCATAGCTCGAAGCCCTTGATGAAGGCGGCCTGGCCGAACTGGACCTTTAGATCCCTCATCTCGGAGGAGGTTTTGAACTCCTCCACTGCCCGGACCATTGCCTCCAAGACCAGGGTCGGGATCTGTGCCTTCAACTCGGAGACCTCGGTCTCGGCCTTCTTTCTTTCCTCCTCCAAGGCGGCCCTCAGATCTACCGAGGTTTGTCCCTCCTTCTGCAGTGCCTCTTGGAGACTCGCGACCTCGATGATCTTCTCCTTGAGGTGGGCGGCCTCGGCCAGGCGACCTTCCTCCGCTTGGGCTGCTTCCCTCTTGGCGTTATTCATCGCTCGATGTTGGCGATGAGCTGGTGTACAACCTGCAAGAGTGGCTAGGCATCAATATAAAAGCTAAGGAATAAGCTAAGTAAAGGAGCGGAAAGAAGAAAGAAGTAAATTGACTTACATCGAGAAAAGACCCCAGAGAGTCCCAGACCCACTGCTCAGGATCGGTGTGGACGATCCTGTGGATGATCTCAGATAGAATGCACCCATCGATCAATCTCTTTATTAAATCCTTATTATTGAAGGGATTCTCCCTCGGGTCTTCTTCGGAGCCATCGGCCCCCTCGATGGCAGTCCTGCTGCTGCGGCTCTTGCGGGCCAACGTCTTCTTCCTCCTCCTCCTTTCAGCTCCCGGTGCCTCCTCGGGCGAGCCTCTGGAGCGGAAACCTCGGTCGGGGGCTTCTTAAAGAGGCTCGGGGGACTGCGGGCTCGATGTCGGAGGAGCATCGACGGCAATGGCCGCCTGGACAGGCGTGGCCGAGCTCGTCTCTTCTACCTTGCCCTCTTCGCCGCCCCCGAGGATACGGCACCTTTCCTTTTGTGGGTCTTGAGACCCTTGGCTAGCATTCGAGCTGTGTCTACATCCATATCTGCAATGAAGGAAGATCGGCCTAGCTTAGAAAAGAACAAGAAGAAAGGGAAAGCAGCGAATGACTAAAAAAAAAAAAAAAAAATACCGACAGGGTTGAGAGGGCTTAGGCCGACATTGAATAAGAGTTGCTCCTTCAGGAGGTCGGAGAGGAGAGGAGCTGGATAAGCCTCAAGTTTGTTGGAGGCTTCAAGGTCGTCCTTTTCCAGGCTAGAAGCCCAGCTGACGGAGTCCCTCAGGAAGTGGAAGTCGAAGCCTGGCGTGGAAAGCTTCCTAATATAAGCAGAAGCGGCCAGGAGGAGGGGCGCTAGCCCGGTCAGTTGGCCCAGAAAGCTCAAACTCGTACTCCGGAGGAATCCCGTACTGAATCCTAATCAGCGAGAGTTCATCCGAAGTCAGAGTGCTAGGAATAGTGTTTGGTACAAAGATCGGACGAGGTTCATCTACGGAACTAAGATTTTGGGGGGCTGGAACGGATGAACTCCTAGAACTGCTACAGGAAAAAGTGTTGGAGGACATTTTGAATCAAGAAAAAACCCTAAAAAATCTCGAAAGAATTGAGAAAAATAAGAAACAAGGCGCTTGCGGAGAAACCGAATGGGTGTAACGCGAAGGATAAAAAATGAAAGAAGAACAAGAAAGAGAGGGGTTCCAGAACTAACCTAGGCTGGTTCGAAAGATGCAGGAAGGCAACAAGGGTGATGGGGGTCGACCCGAAGAGCGCCTAAAATCGAGAAGGACACGCTGGAGGAAGATGAAGTTCTCGGGAAGAAGAAGGGCACCAACAGAATTCTCAAACAAAGTGAAACCCCTGAAGGAGGGGGGCGGGTTTAAATAGGCAACGGGATCCGGCGCAATAATGATTGTAGATCTTCTCTGGCCGATTTACAACCACCGCATGTCCCACTCATCATGGTAGGCGGCTGAAGGCGGCTGACAACTGACAGAATCATTATTGCACCATACCTAGAGCAACGCTCCAGTGAAAATTTCAAAAAAATCTTTTCGGATCATCTCGATTTGAAAAGACTCCAGCACCAGTGCGCCAAACACCAAAATATCTGGACACAATCGAGTGCGGAAATTGAGGGAGGCAACTTCGGTTGTGAAAACTTTTTTGTACTTCCTTCATTCGAAATCCGAACTCGAAAGTAGGGGGACTGGTGTTGAGTATAAAATAACCCCAGTCGAAGTTCATAAGAGGCCGACCCTCCCAGGGCTCTTCCGGCTTCCGACATTGTGCGGCATCTTTCTGAACTCCCCCGACTGTCCGAGCTTCCATAATACCATCCGGACTCCCCCAGCAGTCAACCTTCCATAGTGTCCTCCAGATTCCTCCAACGGATGAACTCCTATCGTGCCATCCGGACTTCTCCAATAATGAGCTCCTCCGTTCATCTACCGGACTACTCCAAATGCTCTCTAGGCTTAATTATCAGCCGATTTTCTACAGCGGTCGACTACTCTCCGAATCTCTTCTAGACTTCTTCCAGCCATGATTGACTTTACTCCGAACTTCTTTCGGACTTCGTCAATGACCGAGCTTCTCCAACAGCAGGACTTCTACAGTAACCAGACTCCATCCAAGTTTCTACGATGGTCGACCGCCTTTCGAATTTCATCCGAGCTCCTACAAGAGCTGGACTCCATCCGAACTTCTACAGCAGATGGATCCCAGACGAACTTCTACAACGGACAGGCTCCACCAACCGGATCTCTACTCCAAACTTCTATTGCAAGCGGACTTCATCCGAGCTTCTATAATAAGAAGTCTCCATCCGAGCTTCCACGGCAACCGATCTTCGTCCGAGCTTCTACAGTAAGCGGCCTCCTTCCAGACTCCTACAAGAATCGAACTCCGTCTGAACTTCTATAATAGAATTGAATTCCAGACTCCTCCAGCGGTCAACCTTCCACAGTATCCTCAAGACTCCTCCAGCGGACGAACTTCCACAACGCCTTCTGAACTCCACTATCGGTCGACCTTCTGCTGGATTCCTCATAAATCAGACCTCTCTAGTGGACAGTCTTCAGACGGACTTCTACATCAGACAAATTTCAGACAGACTTCTCTAGCAGTAGGACTCCTGTCGGACTTCTCCATTAGAAAGTCTCCATTCGAGCTTTTACAACAGATGACTTCTGCCTGCAGCATCAGCGCCCAAGGCACCCGACAACAGTGGACTCATCAGCAACCTCGAAAACATCCGAGTCTCTCTTAAATTGCTGAGATAGAGAGCCATTCCGCTCCATCAGACGTCCCAGTCGAGCTTCAACCGTCCAGCCCGAACTCTCTGGCAAGTTGTGACAATGGACACTACCCCACTCGCCCTCCGTAACAAACTCCACGTGGCCCCACCATTCTTTGGCAAGTCACGACAACGGACACCACTCCACTCTCTGTAACAGATTCCACGTGGCCCCATCATTCTCTGGCAAGTCGCGACAACAGACACTACCCCACTCTGCCCTCCGCAACAAACTCCATGTGGCCCTGAACGGCCCACTACCAGACAGTTACGGACGTCGCTGTCAAGCAGTTATGCTTTCTTGTCTATAAAAGAGACCCTTCCAGATATGTTCTCCTCTAAGTTCTAAACTCTATCTCGAAACTCTACTAAAATCTTTTCGAGTGCTCCATTTTTGTTGAAGCAGAGTACTAACTTGAGCGTCGGAGGGTCTTGCTAGAGTACCCTCAACTCCAGTTTAGACTTTCCTTGTAGGTTTCGATGGCGGCCACAATCCCCTCGACTCCAGCTTCTCCGGTGTCGGTGAAATTCTACACCAACACTCTTCATTTTCTGTTTCATCGGATTCTTCATCGAGTTGAGTAGTAGATTTGAGGGCGATTGTCCTCTTTTTCTTGACATCTTCTTCTTGATGTTGTTTCATGCTTAGCTCATGTGTCATTAGTGATCCTAGAAGCTCCTCCAAGGGTAAGATATTCAGATCTTTTGCTTCTTGGATTGCGGTCACTTTGGCCTCTCAAGTCCTTGGTAAAAACCTAAGAATCTTTCTCACAAGATCGCTGTTAGAATAAGACTTACGAAGACTTTTTAGACCATTAATAATATCCGTAAAATGAGTAAATATTTCAGTATTGATTCATCATGCTCTATTTTAAAGAGTTCATATTTGTGCACAAGCATGTTAATTTTTGATTCTTTAACTTGATTAGTGCCTTCATGTGTTACTTCTAACCTATTCCATATTTTTTTAGCCGACATGCATATTGAAATACGATTAAATTTATTAGTATCTAAAGTATAATATAAAATATTCATGACTTTAGCATTGAGTTGAGCCATTTTCTTGTCAATCTCATCCCATTCTCTTTCGGATTTGGTTGATTCTACACCATTAATTATCTTAGTGGGTGTGTGTGGTCCATTAACTATGATACTCCATATATCATAGTTAAGTGCTTGAATAAAAATTTTTATCTGAGCTTTTCAATAGGTGTAGTTTGACCCATTGAAAAGTGAAGGTCGGTTTGTGAACTGTCCCTCAACTAGTGAAGCACCAACTTGAGTTGCCATAGATATTTAGCTCTTTGATGGTTAAATCAAAGTAGAGCTAGAGCACCGTGCTCTGATACCACTTGTTGTCCAGCTATACAACCCAAGAGTGGGGGTGAATTGAATTTTTGAAATTTTAAAGTTAATTTAGAACCACAAAGATTAAGTAATAATAAGCAAGTTATATGTAGTAAGTGATTTAAGTAAAGTGTAGAACGAGATGCAAGAATGCAAAAAAAATAAAGAAATTTAAATAGAGAGCAAGTAAGCACACCACAAATAATCAAGATTTATAGTGGTTTGGTGCCAACCTTGCACCTACATCCACTCCCTAAGCTCCTACTTGAGAATTTAAATCCACTAAAATGTATTCAACAAGAATACAACGTCGGTACCTCCGACTTTAGCTATCTCAAGTTAGAATATTTATTTTTCACATATAAGCCAACCTAATACAATCCGATTCAAAGTTCGGATCAATATATCCAAATTTTGAAACCCTTCCAAAATTAAAGATCAAGACAAAAATAGAGTATAAGAGTTAATGACAAAGAAATATAAGTTTAGCTCCTTTAATGAGTAAATAAAATTTTAAGTACACTTTACACAACAAGAAAGAAGCTTCTCTGATTTTTCTCAAGGTTGTTGAAGACTTGAATGAGCTTTTGAGAGGTTGGTAAACTTGAAATGAAAGCTTCTTTTGCTTGAAGAGGGCTTTTAGCTTAGGGCTCAAATGAATGCTTGAATCTCTTGTATTTTTTTCTCCTTTAAGTATCTTATATCTTCAATGGATGCTCAAGAGAAATTTGGACAGGATTAGAGCTGTTAGAAAGCTTTAAATGAGCATTAAATATGATCAAAATGAGCTAAAAAACTAGTCGTTACGGAGATTTTTCATCACAGGGGTCGACTCATAGGGTCGTCCCCTGCACAGGGGTCGACCTCTGTGGCGCAGAACAGAAAGTGACTATTTTATATCTTTGGCTTACACAGACAACAGAGGTCGACCCCTAGGATCATCCTCTTTAGATGTGCCAGCCAAAAATAGCATGTCGTTCAGCCCCTTTTGACAGGATTTGACCTTGGGGTCGATTATTTTCTTTAAACTTGATTTTCTCTCAAAATATACGTCCAAAAAATATAAAATTATCTCCAATAGATCACAAATCTTCTGTTCTTGCTCTTGAGATTTTTGAATCAGAACTTAATAAAATTATAATTTTATCTCTAAAATATAATAAATCTTTTTTCAAGCCAAAATTATTAGTAACCCCCTTAAATATTTTGTAATCATCAAAATCAATTCATGGAGCAACAATAAACCACACAATGGATGTCCTTTCTTGATAAGTCCAATCGAGAACGAAGTAGCACAGGTGAACGTAGCCTATCAGAGACCTATTAATGACCCCTATGCACCAACCTACAATCCAAGATGGAGGAACCACTCTAATTTTTCTTGATCACAAGGGTCAAACTCAAGTAGACCTACTTTCACTCAGCCCAACCCTAGATCCACTCAATCATAAAATGACCCATCAGGTTTTGACAATGAGCAAAGGCTTAACTCGCTAGAAAATAGTCTAGAAGTCCTGACAAAATCAACTGCTAATACTAACACTACACTAAACAACTTCACGTAGACCACAGACTAGCTTTTAACTTCCAATACTAGGCTATTGTCCATTTAGAAATGCAGTTAGATCAATTAGCCATGACTGTGAGTGAAAGAAAAAAGGATAAACTACCAAGTCAGTCTGAGGCTAACCCTAGAACCTAGAACAATCAAGGATCACAACAAGGAGTCCAAATTAACCAATTAAATATAATTCACACTCTAAGATCTAGGAGACAAGTAGATAACCATATAGGTACATTTGATGAACCATTGTCTGAACCACCTAGTGAGCAATTGACCGATCAAATCAACTTTGAGAAGCTTGAATTAATAGAGGTTGACGAAACATCACCCATCAATCCTGTAGCTCCTTTTTTCAATAAACTTAGGTCCAATAAATACTCAGTCCATATGGATCAAATCTTAGAGATGTTTAAATAAGTAAAAGTCAATATTTCTCCACTAGATATGATCCAACAAGTTCTCACATATGCCAAGTTCCTCAAAGATCTATGCATAAAGAAGAAGACTACTAACATTCTCATGAAAGCCTTCTTAGTGGCCAGTGTGAGCTCATACCTTTCAAGCCACATGCCTATCAAGTACAATGATTCAAGGTCTCCTACAATCTTTTATGTCATTGGAGAAACCATCATCGATAGGGCCTTGTTAGACCTAAGGGCTAGCATGAACATCTTACCTTATTCAATCTATGAAAAACTGAAGATAAGAGAATTAAAGCCTACAAAAATCACATTGCAATTGACAGACTGATCAGTGATGATACCCAAGGGAGTTGTGGAGGATGTGTTATTCAAGGTCGACAATTTTATTTATCTTGTGAATTTTGTGATCCTCGAAACTGAACTAGTGTCTAACCCAAAAGGTCACATTTCAGTCATCTTAGGAAGACCATTCTTAGCAACCACTAATGCCCTAATCAATTGCTGCAATAGACTCATGAAGCTCTCATTTGGAAACATGTCTATTGATCTTAATATTTTCAATCTTGAAAAAAAAGAGACCAACTCGTTAACGTAAACTTGATCCAGGATGAGATCTATAAGCCCATTGACATGGAGGAAGAAGATTTTGATTGTAATCTCTAGTTAGAATTTGAAATAGCTAATGAAATTTTTTCATCTAGTGACTAAAGAGTTCATCCATAATGGCAACCACCTATTAAACTACTTGTAAGGATGGATGAACCAATACACAAACCATCGATTGAGGAAGCACCAAAATTAGAACTCAAAATACTCCCTGAGCACCTTAAATATGTGTATCTAGATCCATCAAAAATTCTGTCCATAATCATCACTTCAGACCTAGATCAAACCAAAGAGGAGAAACTTTTAGCTGTCCTTAGAGAGAATAAAAACCATAAGCTAAACCATGGCTAACATCAAAAGGATCAACTCTTCAATTGTCCAACATCGAATTATTTAGAGAAGGAAGCCAAGGCAATCAGAGACCCCCAAAGGAGACTTAACCCAGCTATGAAGGAGATAGTGAAAAAAAAGATTCTCAAGTTACTAGACAATGAAATTATCTATCCCATTTCAGATAGTTCATGAGTTAGCTCAATTCAAGTAGAGCCTAAAATGTTAGAAGTAATAATGGTCCAAGTAAAGTAAATGAGTTAGTACCGATTAGAGTCCAAACTGGATGGAGAGTCTATATTGATTATAAAAAATTGAATGCGGCTACAAGAAAGGACCATTTTTTCCTACCATTCATTGATCAGATATTGGAAAGGTTAGCCGGATATAAGTTCTATTATTTTCTTGATGGATATTCAGCTACAACCAGATTTCTATAGCACCAGAGGATCAAGAGAAGATAATATTTATCTATCCATTTGAAATTTTTGCCTATAGACACATGCCCTTTGGTTTATATAATGCTCCATCTACTTTTCAAAGGTGCATGGTCAGCATCTTTTCTGACATGATCAAGAGATTTCTAGAAATATTCATAGATGATTTTTTAATCTTTGGCTCTACCTTCTTTGAGTGCCTACATTACTTAAGACTTGTCTTAGAAAGGTATAAGGAGAAATACTTAGGGCTTAATTGAAAAAAATACCAATTCATGATCAAAGAAGGTATAGTACTTAGCTATATTATCTCAAAAAAGATAATGAAGTGGACAAAGTCAAAGTAGACCTGATTGTAAATCTTCCACCATCCAAATCAGTCAAAAAAATTTGCCCATTTTTAGGATATGCTGGCTTCTATAGGAGGTTCATCAAAAATTTTAGCAAGATAGCTCAACCACTGACCAATCTTCTTGCCAAAGATGTCAAATTTAACTTTACTTTTGAGTATCTTGAGTCTTTTGAGCATCTAAAAAGGCACTGACATCCACACCCATCATTCACCAATTGATTAGACTCCACCCTTCGAACTCATGTGTGATGTATTTGATTATGCCATTGGATCCATTTTAGGATAAAAAATTAATAAGCTACCGTGAATCATTTTCTATACCAGTAGGATCCTTAATGATGCATAGCTTAACTACTCAACTATTGAAAAAGAGTTCTTGGCTATCGTCTTTGCCCTCAAAAAGTTTAAATTTTATTTGGTTGGATCATATGTTATTGTATACACTGGTCACTCAGCCATTAGACATCTCTTGACAAAGAAATATGCCAAAGCGCACTTGATCTGATGGATTTTGCTTCTTCAAGAATTTGATCTAGAAATCAGAGACAAGAAGGGAACCAAAAATATAGTGGCTGATCATCTATCTCGATTGATCGATGCACCCTCTAATGAACCATCAATAGAAGAGTCTTTTCCTGATGAACAATTCATGTCTGTGATCAAAGAACCATGGTATGCTGATATTGTCAGTTACTTAGCCACTGGTAGGATTTTGTCTCACTAGACCACTCAGACAAACACAAATTCTTTGCCCAAGTAAATTTTTTTATTTGGGGCGATCCATATCTATTTAAATAATGTCTTGACCAAATCATTAGAACATATATCACGGACCATGAGATCAAAAGTATCCATCCTTTTGTCACGACCAAGCTTGTGGTAGCCACTTTGGATCCAAAAAACCTACCATAAAAGTTCTCCAATATGTATTCTATTGGTCCAATCTGTTTAAGAACATACATGAGTACTGCAAAAGCTGCTCTAGGTATCAATAAGTAGGATGGATAACAAAAAGAGACATGATGCCATTAAATCTGATTTTAGTTGTTAAGATTTTTGATGTGTGAGGTATCGATTTCATGGGACCACTTTCAAACTCTTTTGGGAATAAATATATCTTGGTGGCTGTTGATTACATATCCAAATGGATAGAGATAGGGCCATGTCGATCTATGATAGCAAAGTTGTTGTCAAATTCCTAAAAGAAAACATCTTCTCTCATTTTGGAATCTTTAGAGCCATTATAAGTGATTAGGGAACATATTTTTGTAATCGATCCTTTGCATCTCTAATGAAAAAATATAATATCACCCATAAATTAGCCACACCCTATCACCCTCAGACCAGTGGACAAGTCGATATTTCAAATCATCAAATCAAACAAATCCTAGAGAAGACTGTGAGCATCAATAGAAAAGATTGGTCATTGAAGCTAGTGGATGCTTTTTGGGCATATCGCACTGTCTTCAAAACTAACTTAGGAATATCTCCTTATAGGCTTGTGTTTGGTGAAGCATGTCACTTGTCAGTAGAGCTTGAACATAGGGCTATGTGGGCCATCAAAAGGTTGAACATAGATCTAGATGAGGTTGGACAATATAGGAAGCTATAAATTGATGAATTTGAGGAAATCAGGAATGAGGCATACGAAAATACTAAGATATACAAAGAATGAACTAAGGTATTTCATGATTGAGCAATCCTTAGAAAATTATTTTCTCCTAGTCAAAAAGTTCTTTTGTATAATTCTAGACTATATTTATTTTCTGAAAAATTTAGGTCTAGATGGACAAGGCCCTATATAGTTAAAGAAGTTTTCTCTCATGGGGCTGTAGAGATCAAGAACCCAAGCAATGATGCTACTTTTAAAGTAAATGGACAATGATTAAAACCATTCTTGGAGTTGCCTACTAAAGTTGAGGAGGAGGCCATGGTTCTCCATAGTCTATTTATACTGACTGATTTGTATCAGAAGTTTAGTCCAACTGAAGACTTGAAACTTAGCACTTTTTGGGAGGCAACCCAAATTTTTGATTTTCTCTAATCCTCTGTTTTAATGATTTTTATTTTTTTAGGAATAATGGATCGCTTTGTGTGGAAGCACTGTTAATGAACGAGTATGTTTAGTCCAGGTGGTATCTCTCTTTATTTTATTTATCTATCTTTATTTTATTTTTTTCTTACTCCATTGAGGACAATGAAAATTAAGTTAGAAGGTAAGGGTAATTAAAAAAAAATAAAATCCTTGAATAAGTTAGTATTTAGCATTTAGCACTTAAATTACAGATTTGAGTGAAACCAAACATTTTTTAAAGAAAATTGATGCATAGATTAGAGAGTTTGTGAGATACCAAGGGATTAAATGTTAAGAAAATTTAATAAATAGTTAAGTTTAGAACAAAATATTTTTTTTTGAACACTTCTAATTCCTCCTACCAACATCAAAGAAGAGTTTACTTCCTATGGACTTGTATAAGATAACTATATATTTCTTCATAATAAAAAAAAAAAGTTTCCAAGAACTTTATACCGAGTAATCAAGCCTCTTTGCCTAAGCAAGCATTGAGTTTTGCATTAAAAAGTGTGAAAGCAGAGAAGCTTTATTGTAAAGTTAGTCTTAACTCGTAGTCTGTTTGATTCAAGTAAGTTTGAAGAGTATTTTATACCTAGTGTCCTAAAGCCAACTAGTTTGTGGGTCATTGGCTAAAAACTTGCTATACAGATTAGACAGAAAGCTTAAGGGATTAAGACACTCAATAGCAGTACAATATTAAAAAAAAATCAATAAATAAGGATGGAAGTAACAATACATTACCCATATGAAAGTAGATGATTTAGAGATAAAGATAGGGGTAATTTAGAAAAAATTCAGAAAAAATTAATATTCTTAGCTTAACTTTTATATTGATTAGTACTAATACCCTAATGACATACCTCATTCATACTTTACTGAACATCAATAGCTTTTTTTTTTTTTTTTAAAAAGTACCTGGTGAAACTCGAAACACTAAGCTAAATGGTACTTAATATTAAATATTTTCTTTATTCGAGGATGAGTAAAACTCAAGTTGGGGGGTGTGATAAGTACAATAAATATTTTGAAATAAACATCAAAATATATACTAATTGACCTTTATTTTTAAGAATTGATGCTTTGCTTGTGTTTTGCAGAAAAGATGATCATCAATAAAAAGAGTCCGATTTGCAGGTTAAAAAAAAAAAAATTGGGAGTAAATCAGATTCGGATTTGGAAAGATGATCCAAAGGCAGCCCAAAAAAACCATCTAAAAGCTGGCCCAAATAAGCCCACAAGCTTCTGTTCTACCATGGACCAGTAACTCGGTCTTTGTCACGGCACAATCTTGCACGGCTCACAGCAATTGTCGTGTCTCATGAGGGCGTGATTTAAATTGGCGGACGCCGTCTTTGGCATGAGAAAAGGGCTTAGATTTCAACGAATGGGCCTTGGGCTTTGAAGAAAGCGGCGCTACTTTATTTGAGGCCTGGGACATGAAGCCATAGTGCAACAGGAGATGGGATTTAGCACAGATCAAATTAGGGCTTCAACGATTCTCACATGGGATTCGAAAGCATTGATGGACGCTAGAATTCAAACAAAGGAAGCAGGCCTGGGGTGCGTTGACGTGGCTAACAGAGAAACGGGCTCAAACAAGAGCCTGAGAAAAAAGGGTTCATAGGCATCAAATAAGATTTGGCACATGAAGGGTCCACAGCTTCCAACGGCGGCTGAGTTGGTTTAAATGAGATTGGGTTTTAACGCCTTGGAGCGGTTTATGTGCGGATGAAATGAGCAATAGCGGTTCGGCTTGGGCTTGAATTGGGCTTTGCTCAGGCGCATTTTGTGTGAGTTAGAGCTGGTCCACAGAGCAGTGCACAGCAACATTTCATGCGGTGACAAAGGAGGAGTTTAAAATAAACTAAGATGCAAATTTGAGACGATTCAGGAGTTCGCGGATGGCCAGGATTCTGAGATGCTGAAGCCTATAAAAATAATGCACTGTGGACAATAAAGGAGGCCACGGTGAGCAGAGAGCTGGAGCAAACAGAACAAAGCCTTCCCTTCTTTTTTCTTTTCTTTTTAATTTATTATTTTAGGTTTTGAGAAAAGAAGAATATAAAGATCTTGATAGGTGGCTAAATCCCTTCAATCTAAAAAAATGATGAAGTCAGTAAATAATTTTTATTTTTTTTCTTATATTTAATTTTTATATAATAAAATTATATTTTTATTTCATATCTTTTTATTTTTCTAAGGTATTGATTTAGCCTACACAGTCTATATCTCTACAGATGTACCGTGATCTTAGGATACGGTACGTGCCCAGGAGAGATAGATCATGGGTTGTTAGATTAAATCATATATTTTGTAATTAGATTTAGATAGTTTATATTTCAATAAAACGAGCCATGATCTATTGATACGGTCTGTACCCTTAGAGAAAAGCTATACCCATACCCTAATCATAAGAATTAATATTACAATATAAAAAATAAATAAATCTAATTTGCTTGGTAGATTCAAAATTCGTGGATTATCTTCTGACTTATTTTCTTTCATAAATTAATTTATACTTACAATTTAATTCTTGCTATTTTATTTCTTTTTAATTCTTTTATAATCAATTCTCTTTTATTTTTTCTTCAAAAAGAAAAACAATTGCCCTAAATCCCATGAAAACGAATCCGACTCACCCTATCTATATGTTGGAGTTCATTTTTATTCTTAACTGTCCAAAACAGCAATCAAATTTTGGCACCGTTGCTGGAAATCTAGGCATGATTGTTTTTTTTCAAAAAAAAAAAAATTTAATCTTATTTGCTTACTTGGTTACTTCTTTAATTATTACTGCTTTATTTTAGTTTTTTTAATCAATTTTTTTGTTAAAAAATATTAAAAATTAAATTAATTTTTTTTCTTGCTATAAATAATATAAAATAAAAAAAATAAAGACACCATATAATACTTAACTAAAATAGAGAAACTAATTACACCTTAAAAGTCTCTTACTTGTAGTGGACGTCTTGTTCTCTTTGCATAGCATCTTCATAAAATATCTTAAGGGCACAAACCCTAAACAATATAAGGTGAGAATTTCATTACCCTTTCCTGGCCCATAAATCACCACCCTGCATATTGCATCGACCTAAATCTTAATCTAAAATCAATTAGACATTGGCCCCTAAGGATTCTCAAGCTCAATAGGACAAGGAACCTTAAAGTTGGATCGGATTAGGGTTAGTCAGTTTAACTGATATATAAAAAAGTGATTCGGAGACAAGATTCTGAAAGAAGGTGGTTATTTAATTGGTTCCATTCGCTTATCTGGCCAACTCAGTTGGTGTCTAAAGAAAGCAATGGGAGGACCCCTACAACCTTATACTTACCTGACCAGTTGAGTGGCTAATCTTTTACTTGAAGTGCTCGAAGGTGACTTTGGAATGTTAGGAGCTATGTAGATCCAGGGTTATCTTTAGCTAAGATTAACTGCATAACTTGACTGCCAACCCACAAACATTAATCCTAATTAAAATACTCTTATCTATCATCTTTAGATTTAGGACTCCTTAGGACTCATCTTTAGAATTTTCTTCTCATCTATCTCTCCTTCCTCTTCTCGTTTCTTCTATTAAAAAAAATTATAAAAATAACTAAAAATTTTCAACTTTCTTCTTGGACGAGGATATCTAGTCGATTAGTGAGAATAGATCCAAACCCTACATCTAGTCCAGTAGATCTTAAACCCATCATGGGTGAATCCGAACATGAACCTTGAGTCCTAAATGATCTTTGCTATCCAGTTAGGTTAGCCCAACTCTCATATATCCGACTGCCACAAATTGATGCCAATTTTGAAATTAAATCTCAGATCATAAACATGCTTCCCAAATTCATCGGAATTAAGGATGCATACATTTCTATGAGGAAATTTAAAGAAGTATGCACCATGATGCATCTCCAACAGCTCACTAAGGATACTATGAAACTTAGACTGATCAATTTTTCCCTTAAGGATAGTGCCAAAAAGTGTTTATACAGTCTTCTTAACTAATCTATAGTGTCATGGGAGGGTTTTGTTAAAGTGTTCCTGAAAAAATTTTTGACACCATAAGACTGCCAAATTTAGGAATGAAATTAATCAATTTTATCAATTACCTGGTGAGTCTTTTTAAAAGTACTTTGATCGTTTTAAGAACCTTTTGAGCTAATGCCCACACTATGGATTAGAAACTTTGAGACTGTGCCAAATCATTTATGAAAGACTAGACCCAAACTCTAGAATCATGTTAGAATCAATGTATTAGGATCAATTCATGAACAAAGAGCCTGTAGACAATCTGACAATTTTTAGAGGACCTAGCAGAAAAGAGCCTACAATGGGAGATTACTAGGGAATTCGATAGACTCACACCTTCAAGAGGAATGTACATCAAGTTCAGTCTTTCTCAGTTGAAGAAGCTAAATTTGCATCTTTGATCCGCAGTATAGAGGCTTAGAACTCAAGGGACACACCCAAGTAAACCAAGTTTCAACATCCACTTACAATGGGTGTAATACAACAGACCACACAATGGAAGGATGTCCTTTCTTGATGGGTTTAATCGAGAACAAAGTAGTATAGATGAATGTAGCATATTAGAGACCTATTAATGACCCCTATGCACCAACCTACAACTCAAGATGAAGGAACCATCCCAATTTTTCTTGATTATAAAGATCAAACTCAAGTAGACCTACCTTCACTCAGCCCAACCCCAGACTCACTCAATCATCAAATAACCCACTAGGTTTCGACAATGATCAAAGGCTTAACTCGTTAGAAAAGAGTCTAAAAGTTATGACAAAATCAACTGCTAACACCAACACTATACTAAACAACTTCATGCAGACCATGAGCTAGCTTTTAACTTCCAACACCCAGGCTATTGTATGTTTAAAAATATAGTTAGGTTAATTAGCCATGGCTGTGAGTGAAAGGAAAAAAGGTAAACTACTGAATCAGTCCAAGGCTAACCTTAGGATCTAGAACAATCAAGAACTGCAATAAGGAGCCCAAATCAACCAATTAAATGTAATTCATACCTTAAAGTCTGAGAGATAAGTAGATAACCATATAGGTATATCTGATGAACCATTGTCTAAACCACCTAGTGAGCAATTGGCCGATCAAACCAAGTCTGAGGAGCTCGAATCGATAGAGGTTGATGAAACATTATCCATTAATCCTGTAGCTCTTTTTTCAAATAGACTTAGATCCAACAGATACTCAGCCCATATGGATCAAATCTTAGAGATATTTAAATAAGTGAAAGTCAATATCTCTCTACTAGATATGATCCAACAAGTTTCCACATACGTCAAGTTCCTCAAAGATCTATGCACAAAGAAGAAGACTACTAACATTCTCAGGAAAGCCTTCTTGGTGGCCAGTGTGAGCTCATACATTTCAAGCCACATGCCTGTCAAGTATAAAGATTCAGGATCTCCTACAATCTGTTATGTCATTGGAGAATCCATCATCGATAGGGCCTTGTTAAACTTAGGGATTAGTGTGAACATCTTACCTTATTCGGTCTATGAAAAATTAGGGATAAGAAAATTAAAGCCTACAGAAATCATGTTGCAATTGACAGACCGATTAGTGAGGGTACCTAAGGAAGTTATGGAGGATGTGTTAATCAAGGTCGGCAATTTTATTTATCCTATGAATTTTGTGATCCTCGAATTTGAACCAGTGTCTAACACAAAAGGTCACATTCCAGTCATCTTAGGAAGACCATTCTTAGTAACCACCATGCCCTAATCAATTACCGCAATGGACTCATGAAGCTCTCATTTGAAAATATGTACATTGATCTTAATATTTTAAATCTTAAAAATAAAAGGGACCAACTTGTTGACATAAACCTGATCCAGGATAGATCTATGAGCCCATTGACCTGGGGGAAGAAGATTTTGATTGTAATCTCTGATTAAAATCTAAAATAGCTTATGAAATTTCTCTATCTAGTGATTAGAGAGTTCATCCACAATGGGAACCACTGTCAAACCACTTATAAGGATGGATGAATCAATACACAAACCATCGATTGAGGAAGTACTGAAACTAGAACTCAAAACACTTTCTAAGCACCTTAAATATGCATATCTAGGTTCATCAGAAATTCTATCCGTAATCATCACTTTAGACCTAGATCAAACTTAAGAGGAGGAATTTTGAGCTGTCCTTAGAGAGAATAAGAAAGTCATAGGCTGACCATGGTTGATATCAAAGGGATCAACTCTTCAATTGTCCAACATCGAATTATTTAGAGAAGGAAACTAAGGCAATCAGAGACCCCCAAAGGAGATTTGACCTAGCTATGAAGGAGATAGTGAAAAAAAAGATTCTCAAGTTACTAGACAATAGAATTATCTATCCCATTTTAGATAGTTCATGGGTTAGCCCAATTCAAGTAGAGCCTAAAAAGTCAGGGGTAACAGTGGTCCAAAATGAAGCAAATGAGTTAGTATGGACTAGAGTCCAAACTAGATAGAGAGTCTGTATTGATTACAGAAAATTGAATATGGCCATAAGGAAGGACCATTTTCTCCTACCATTCATTGACCAGATGTTGGAAAGATTTGTCAGATATAAGTTCTATTATTTTCTTAATATATATTCCAACTATAACCAGATTTCTATAGCACCAGAGGATCAAGAGAAGACCACATTAACCTATCCATTTGAAACTTTTGCCTATAGATACATATCTTTTAGTTTATGTAATGCTCCATCTACTTTCCAAAGGTGCATGGTCAGCATTTTTTTTAATATGATCGAGGGATTTTTAAAAATATTCATGGATGATTTTTTTATCTTTGGCTCCACATTCTCTGAGTGACTACATCACTTAAGACTAGTCTTAGAAAGGTGTAAGAAGAAACACTTAGTGTTTAATTAAGAAAAATGCCAATTTATAGTCAAAGAAGGCATAGTACTTGACCATATTATCTCAAAGAAGGGCATTGAAGTGGACAAAGTCAAAGTAGACCTGATTGTAAATCTTCTACCATCCAAATCAGTCAAAAAAATTCATTCATTTTTAGAACATACTGGCTTTTATAGGAGGTTCATCAAAATATTTAGCAAGATAGCTCGACCACTGATCAATCTTCTTGTCAAAGATGTCAAATTTGATCTTACTTCTGAGTGCCTTGAGTCTTTTAAGTATTTTAAAAAGGTACTGACATCCACACCCATCATTCACCCATCCGATTGGATTCAACTCTTCGAACTCATGTATGATGCATCTGATCACACCATCGGAGCTGTTTTTGGATAAAAAATTGATAAGCTGCTGCGAGTCATTTACTATGCTAATAGGATCCTTAATGATGCACAGCTTAACTACTCAACTATTGAAAAAGAGTTCTTGATTATCGTCTTTATCCTCTAAAAGTTTAGATCTTATTTGGTTGGGTCACATGTCATTATATACATTGATTACTTAGCCATTAGACATCTCTTGACAAAGAAAGATGCCAAAGCACGCCTAATCTAATGGATTTTGTTTCTTCAAAAATTTGATCTAGAAATTAGTGTTGGAGTTTCATGGTTTCATGTATACAAAAAATTTTTCAAAATGAGTATGCAGCAAAAATTTAAAAGTTTTAGATTAAATCTAATTTAATCTAAGCATGCATAAGATCAAATCTTAAAATCATAAACCAGATCGACATATGTGAGATAGAATTCAGATACATAAATCAGATGGAAAAAAATAAATAGGCTTCATACCTTGGCATGGATCAATCTTCACCGCAAACTAATGATCTGGATGTCTTCTAAAGGTCCCTTGAAGCCGCACAAGTATCTGACCTCTACGGGTATCCACACGAGATTTAGATCTGATCAGAAGCTTCTTAATTTCATCGAGATACTAGTTTCCTTGTAGAGATCACATCTTGATGGTTGAAAATCTTCTTTTCTCTCAAGATGCTCTTAGAGAAGAAGAAGAAATAGGAGGATGATGATCTCTACGCTAGAGATCATGAGAAGAATCATTTCTTCTCTTTTCTTCCTAAAACCCATGCACCAAATCTCTACACTAGAGATGTAAAAATTTTGTCCAACTTCTGGACAAAGAGAAGAGGAAAAACCCATGTCCAAATATGGACAAAAGAGAGAAAGAGATGGTCCTAACAACCAACCTTTGGTTGTTTGTAAGAAAGAAAGGATTACATCCAACTTACCTCATGCCATGAAGTACCATGCCATCCCTCTCTCTCCCTTGATTTTTCACGCACATATCTCCTCTGATTTTGGCATCAAACCTGATCTCTATCAGCCTCTATAACACCCCATAAGACCCATGTGTAAATAGGCAAATGGGATAAGGTGTTTGGGTTAGAAGATAAAAGTCCAATTCACTTAGGACTCTAGGATTATTCATGCTGCCCACCCTTTCTTGTTTTGCACCCACCCATCTCACGAAGATAAGATTTCAACGTGAACTCTTACATGCACAAAGACTTCATGCAAAAGAGGGAAGATGTGAGATATATTTGTGTCAAACACAAGTAGATGTGGGGCTATTTTATGGTGCATGGAAGAGTGAAGTCCAATCCACTTAGGACTCCTATTTAGGTGGCAGATTTAAAATAAATAAAATCTTAACTAATTCTAATCATATTAGAAATTAATTAGATCCAAATAGATTAAAAATTTAAATCTAATTAGGAGTCCAAACTATTTAGATTAGATGCCACCTAATTAGAGAAAGAGTCTTAGTCCTTTTAGACTCTCTCTTGGTGCTTGAGTCAAACTCAATTTAATCCTAATCCAATTAGAATTTGATGCACCTATGAAGAGGAGAATTCTTAGTCCAAATAGAACTCAAACTCTCTTAATTAGATCTTAGTCTAATTAGAAATTAAGTCAAACTCAAATCTTAATTCAACAAAGAATCATTCTCCCATGTAATTTGGTTATTTTATAACCCAATTAGGCTTGATCAAATCAAACCTATATCAAGTCAAATTAAATCTAATTTAATTAGACTTAATGCAAGCCCCATAGCTTAATCAAATTGAGCCACTTAGCAATCTAATTGCTAATTAATCCTTCTATAATTCACTAACTCTTTAGCGAGTTACTTAATTACAACTTTTGCATTGGATTAATCATCAATCAAATTGATAATTAAATCTTATTATGATTTATAATCATAATTCAAGCATCTAATCAGTCAAAAGCTTCTTTGTGTGTGACTCCATAGGTTCTATTCTGTCTGATAGTAAGATATACTGTGATCTCTATCATAATATCATTAAAACTCCTTTTAATGAGTTGGAACTATTCCAACTCTGCCCACCAAAGATCATTGATCATTAAGATGATGCTCGTAGGTCTCACAATCCATCAGTGACACCTAGCAGTATGTAGTAGTAACCCAGCAGAATAAAAAATGATGAACCTCTAGGTGCAGTTAACGTATGATACAGTCTCTCTATCGTGAGTCCCGACCAGATGGCAGGTCATGGATGAATCGTCAAACCTCATCATCGGTCCTATGATAGATTCAATCAGCTTGAGTCTATGCATGATTCTTATGAAATTTTTTTTTCATTAATCATACTGCTATGGTTATAGACTTAAAGACTCAGCTTCTTAAATTTCATAGGACTATTCTCTTCTGCTAGGATTAATAGATTCCATCTAAATACACACCTACTCCTATAGTGGATCAACTGTCACCAACATCCACTACAAAGGCTTATTGAGATCCATATTTATGTGTTAGTCAAACTCCAGCAGCCTCACTGCGAGCAGCTATAGCATTGCAGGTCAAAGGACCAGTCATACAACTGCAGTATCGAAAAAGTCACTAATAAGTAAGCAGACATCCATGTGACTTATCGTGTTGGTCATGCTCAGTTCTAGTTTTCTCTAACAATGATTTATACTCTCGCTCTAGTGTCACTACACTGCAGACTCGAGACTCATCTGTCCGAAGAAAGTGATCCGTGCACTGACCTATCTGGATCAATCACCATCCCCATGATGATCCTATGATCAAGAGCAATTTAGGAATTAACCATCAAGGACACATGTCTCAAATTTTTAACTCTTTGAGAATATGTGTCATCATCTTGTTAATCCCTAAGATGATTCATGGATACATAAAACATGAATGGTAATATAAATGAGCATAAAGTATAAAATCATATCTTAAAAATATGATATGCGTCGGTCAAAATTAGTTTCTAGGGCATACATCCAACAATATTCTACTTGCACTAAAGTCAATCTGCCATATACCAAGCCCCATCTTCTCAAGACAGAATTTAGTCTTTGGCTAGCTAAGTGAGTTACCAGTGGGTTAACCACATCTCATGTAGAATTTTCTCTCTGCACTTCAGTGTATTTCTACTTGAGGTAGTCACATGTTCTGCTGCTCTATGTGCTTGGATATCTGGTGAGACCTAAGCTCCTTAGCAAGGGCTATGGTGCCATTATCTTTGCAGTATAGTGACATGATATCTGATGGCATGACTTTCAGTTCTGTAACTAACATTAAAATCAGAATACATCCTACATATCTACAGTATACTCAGCTTCCATCGATCGATTACTTGAAATTCTTCCAAGATATCGACATGATTACACCTATAATGTAGACATTCTACCATCAACATTAGACATAAAATCTAAATTGATGTATCCTCTCTCTCCTAGCTTTGATCCTTCTCCAAATTAAGAACAAATCCTTAGTTCTTCTTAAGAGCTTAAGGATATTTTTCATAGCAATCCAGTGCTCTCAGTCTGGATATAACTGATATTTACTCGTAATATTCACAGTATTAACTATATTAGTTCAAGTACATTACATGGCATACATCTATGCCCGAGAGGGTAGTAGATCCTCTCTGAGATTTCTATATTAAACTCTTTTAGCATCTACTCTCTATACTTTATATGTGAAAATACAAGCATACAATTGCATCTATCTCTATAGATCTTTCAGATGCTTGCTTCATGTCTTTCATGAAGAATTCTATATTCAACCATATTTTAACCGATGTCAGTATTGGACACTCCCACTAATCCTTTTGGAAAATACATAGTTTCTCATTTCTGATCAAATAATTTGATCATATCAATGTTCCAACTCTAAGATTATCACGGACTTTGTGATCTCCTATCACAACAAGTGAAATCCATAAGTTATATATAGAAATCTTCAAAAGACATCTAGTTAGAAAAGCTAATTCACATCTTTTCTTGGAGTCAATGTCTAACATCACCTCGTTGTAGGTTTTGAGATCATCTCTATGTTTCCTATCTCCCATGAGAAATGATTTTTCTCAATATCCTCTGTTAAGCATATCCAAGTACCTTTCGAGAGGATTGAAGATCCTACTATATGTACGAGGTGGAGGAGGAATATATGCATACTGGCTCATCATGAATAGGTTCTTTAGGTCTTATAGCTCACTGTTCATCAGAGACACTTTCTTTGAGCTTAACCTTCCTCCCATTGCTTCATCTTGGTTAAATAATTTTTTAAGAAGATAGCATATCGGTCACAATCACATTATAATTCTTTCAGAAGGTAGTATCCCAAACTCTTTTAGGATGAGTTTTATAGACCTATCCTGTAATATATCTATCCACTGTCTTTGACATAGGCTGGACATCCTTGGATCTTGAAATAATCAAGATTCAGTTCTCATCATACCATATCTCATATGGTGTGGTAGGAATAGATTTAGAGAGAACCCAATTTCATAGAAATAAAGCATGTTCCTAAAGAAACAAAATAAATTAATAAATTTTATCATAGATCAGATCATATCTCATATAGTTCCATGACTCTTTTTAATTATCTTGTTGAGCTGAGATATACTAAGAGCGATCCAATACAAAACTATATCATTTTATGAGATAACCAAAAATATTTTTTTTTTGATATTGTATCCTTGATCTGATCGAAGTACCTTTATAAATTTTTTGATTTGCTTCTCTACTTTACATTTGAATTATTTGAACCTTTCAAAAATTTTAAATTTGTATCTCATATAGTTATCCATACCATGACTAATCATCGGTAAAGGTAATGAAGTAGAGATAACTCCTTTTGTTAGCACATCTCATGGGCTACACATATCAAATGTGTACAAGGATAAGTATCTAAGTGGTCTTTTTTCTCTTATTTCATAAAAGTAGCTTGTCATATTTTCTCAAAGAGATGATGCACAAACTAGATATGACTAAACAGTCAATGAGCCTAAAGCCTATATTTCTCCAGTTTGTTAATCATTTTTTCTCTTATACGACTTAGCCTAAGATTTCACATATACTTAAGTTTTATCTCAACTCTGGATCTCTCAGATCCAATGGCATTCACTGCTTGCTCAATTAAGTTCACAGATACATCACCATGCAAATGATAGAGACTTTCTCTAAGAACTAATTTCAAATGATAATCATAAAGGATAGATACCATGGCCATAGCAGCAACTCTTGTCCTATTATCAATTTTAAGGGTTACTTTCTCAGCTCTCTACCTTCCCATCGACTCTATAAAATCACTAGAGTCTATAGCTCAACTGGAAGAAGAGAAAATTATAAGGATAGTATTGAGCAATTTTGACATGCCTACTCTAGACATGTTTTTGTTTCTTTAAGCTCTCCAGGTATTTACCTCTGAACTCTTTCAAGATTTCTTTATTAGCAATAATTTGATCAATTCAGATAAGATACTAATAAAGTCATTCATATGGTAGTTTACCATAAACTATCCATACAAACTAAACAGAGATCATAGGATCAAATCCAAAAATAATTTTTTATGCATGATCATGTCGAGCTTTTTAAGATCTTTAATGTCCTTGATCATTATCAAATAATGATCATAGATTGAGTGCCCATCGTGCATCTCATATGTTGTGTGACTCTGATCACCTTACAATACTTGTAGATAAATCAATGTGTCATTGGTAATGAACATGTGCTTATGCATATGTTGGAGTTCATCTAACATGGAGTTCAATATACAGTACTTATCTTTATTGTCATTGTCCATCCACTCATCAAGCTTAGCTCGTTGACTTTGGGCTGGATAGGCTATTAATATTAGAATAATCTGGTAAAAAATATTGCTTAATTTTTTAAATTAAGAATGCTACTTAGATTTGTGAGCCAGTATATGTAATTGATTTTGGATAAACGATTGATATCTAGGATTTGAGCTAGAGGGTTGGAAGCTAATATAATTAACATCAGAGAACAAATATTCTAATTGGATATTTATACTTATTTTATAATTTATTTTAAAAATTTTTAAATACAAAAGGACTCTCACTATTTTATCAGATCTCCCACACTCTTCGGATAGAGAAACAAAAATCCTAACGCGATAACTGAATTTCTAGTGGGTGTTGCAGTCTCATCGATGCCGTGCACCTCATCTAATAGTTATTGATAATACGAATACTGATGCATGGATAACTCTTTACCCAGATGCTTCTCTAAGCATATTATAGCTACTTGATCTCTAAGTCATATGGGCTCACGTAACAGTTATTGTCCATACTCTTTAGTTAAGTTAGACCCACCGTTCACAAGTAGATATAAAGATATCATTGGATCCCTTATCTAACAGTTATTGGGCCCAACCCCATCTTTATCCTAGAGCAATCTTTGCTAATAGAGTGGTTGTGTGTTCTCGATGCAACTGAACCACTGTGACCAGTTGAGAATAATCAACATCGGTAGCACTTCCACACATCTACAACAGTGGAAGACCATTGGATTTAATATTATGGAGAGATTTGTATTTAGGTCTCATCTAATTAGTCATCACATGACTGATCTAATTGGCATGGGCTAAATCAAATCATCAAGCAAGCATATTTGAGACTCAATCTTTCAAATCGGCCAGATAAGTGGAGATCGGTGGGGTCTCCTTGTTGTTTTTCTTAGACATCAATAAATTGGCTAGGTTAGCGAACAAATTAATTAAATAACCACCTTTCATTTACTTACCTTAGACACTAATTAATTAATTGGTTCAAATAGATTAGCTTAGGTGAATCAGATTCGAGCCATAGAGCCAAATTAGGTCTTTAGATTAATCGATTCTATATATGAGTGTCAATCGATTCGATCAATAATAATTGTATGATCTTTAAGCTCTATTGACCTCACTTTAATCAATACTTGACTCGATTTGATCAACTACTAAATCGATTTAGACCCAATATGATTAAATCAGAAATTTTAGATGTAATCCAATTATATGACCTAATTTGATCTACCCATGACCAATCCCTCGTGCATAAATACTAATTTCAGATCTTAAATCTAAATTTTTAAATCTAAATTCTTTGTATGAAAAGTATGTTTTGATCTCAAAATAATTTCAGATCATATATACAAACATATATTTTATACATGAATAATATTCAGATCATAGAAATAAATGTTAGCCCTAAACATGCTTTCATATATCATATATATGAATCAAAATAGATCTTGAAACTCTTTTTAAATCTAAACAGCAAAACATATATCACATATATACTAAAAAATTAGATCTAAAATTTTATTTAATTAAAAATTTTAACATAATTCTAGGACAACCATTTAGTATAACAAGTTATGCCAGAGCAACCTTATATTAGAACGACATCAAAAACTTTCAAATCTAAAATTTTTCTTTACAGATTTTAGATCTAAATTCTAATCTCATGCATATGACGTGGCTCTGATACCACTGTTGGAGTTTCATGATTTTATGCATGCAAAAAATTTTCAAAATGAGTATGCAGTGAAAATTTAAAATTTTCAGATTAAATCTAATTTAATCTAAGCATACATAAGATCAAATCTTAAAATTATAAACAGAATCGACATATGTGAGATAAGATTCAGATATAAAAATCAAATTAAAAAAAAAAATAGGCTTCATACCTTGGCGTGGATCAATCTTCACCACGAATTGATGATCATGGATATCTTCTGAAGGTCTCTTGAAGCCGTACAAGTGTCTGACCTCTATGAGTATCCACATAAGATTTCGATCTGATTAGAAGCTTCTTGATCTCACTGGGGTGCTAGCTCTCTTGCAGATATCGTATTTTGATAGTTGAATTTTTTTTTCTTAAGATGCTCTTAGAGAAGAAGAAGAAATATGAGGATGATGATCTCTATGCTAGAGATCATGAGAAGAACTCTTTCTTCTCTTTTCTTTCTAAAATCCATGCACCAAATCTCTATGCTAGAGATGTAAGAATTTTGTCCAACTTTTGGATAAAGAGAAGAAGAAAAATCTATATCCAAACATGGACAAAAGAGAGAGAGAGATGGTCCTAACAACCAACCTTTGGTTGTTTGTAAGAAAGAAGGGATTACATCCAACTTACCTCACACCATGAAGCACCACACTGTCCCTCTCTCTCCTTTTATTTTTCATGCACATATCTCCTCTAGTTTTGGCATCAAACCTGATCTCTATCAGCCTCTATAACACCCCATAAGACCCACGTTTAAATAGGCAAAGGGGATAAGGTGTTTAGGTTAGAAGATAAGAGTCCAATTCACTTAGGACTCTAGGATTATTCATGCTGCCCACCCTTTCTTGTTTTGTGCCCACCCATCCCACGAAGATAAGAGTTCAACATGAACTCTTACATGCACAAAGACTTCATGCAAAAGAGGGAAGATGTGAGATATATTTGCGTCAAACACTAGTGGGTGTGGGGCTATTTTATGGCGCATGGAAGAGTGAAGTCCAATCCACTTAGGACTCCTATTTAGGTGGTAGATTTAAACCAAATAAAATCCTAACCAATTCTAATCATATTAGAAATTGATTAAACCAAAATAGATTAAAAATTTAAATCTGATTAGGAGCCCAACTATTTAGATTAGATGTCCCCTAATTAGAGGAGTCCTAGTCTTTTTGGACTCTCTCTTGGTGCTTGAGTCAAACTCAATTTAATCCTAATCTAATTAGAATTTGGTGCACTCATGAAGAGGAGAATTCTTAATCCAAATAGAAACTCAAAATCTCTTAATTAGATCCTAATCTAATTAAGAATTAAGTCAAATCCAAATCTTAATTCAACAAGGAATCATTCTCCTATGCAACTTGGTTATCTCATAACTCAATTAGGCTTGATTAAATCAAATTGATATCAAATTAAATTAAATTTAATTTAATTAGACTTGATGCAAGTCCCATAGCTTAATCAAATTGAGTCAATTAGCAATCCAAGTGCTAATTAATCCTCCTATAAATCACTAACTTTTTAGCGAGTTACTTAATTATAATTTTTGCATTGGATTAATCATCAATTAAATTGATAATTAAATCTTATCATAATTTATAATCATAATTCAACTATTTGATTAGTCAAAAGTTTCTTTATGTGTGACCCCATAGGTTCTATTCTATCTGATAGTGAGATATATTGTGATCTCCATCATAATATCATTAAAACTCTTTTTAATGGGTTGAAACTATTCTAACTCTGTCTACCAAAGATCATCGATCATCAAGATGATGCTCGTGGGTCTCACAATCCACCAGTGACACCTAGTAGTATGTAGTGGCAATCCAATAGAATAAAAGGTGATGAACCTCTAGGTGTAGTTAACGTATGATATAGTCTCTCTATCATGAGTCCTGTTGGGCTTCACATGGTGCTCCCAAGACTCAAGAGATCAAGGCTAAGGCCAAGGTCCAAAGTCCATGAGGTGCTCATGGGGTTTCTAGGACTAGTTTGGGTCCTAAGATGAAAGGCTGTCAGCCTTTCGGATCTTGAGGTTCAGAAGACTTGAGCCTCAAGGGGCTAAGTTATTTTGGGCAACATTATAGTCCTAGGTAGATGAGATTTATTCAAATCATGGGTGTACATGGGTTTGTATTAGCACAAATCTCATATCAAATTAGCCAAGGAGTTTTGTGGTTGGGTCACATTGACCTTGTATAAATACATTTGTATTTAGGATTTATATGAATGATTCAATCAATCAAATCATTTTCTTTCTAAACCTTCTCTCTCTTTCTTCCTCTCTCTCTCTGATCTTCTCTACGCCCTAGAATCAAGAAACCTAGGGTTTCTTGGCCGCCACCCCAAAAAGGAAAGAAAGGAGGTGCTAGAAATCGGTGCCCCCTTTTGTGCACACCCCTATTTTGAGCATCCCCTCTTGGCCATCCAAGAAGAGTTTTAGATCCTATTTTTTTATTTTTTGGAGGCTTCATCAAGAGTGCTTCCAGGTCCCAAAAGATGGATTTCAAATCTGATGGAGAAGGGGTTCAAATCGAAGAAGAAAATCTTGCTGATAGTATTTACAAGGCTGTTGAAATCAGGAAGGCTGTTCTTCTTCAACATGTTTCATCTCCTTCCAGTGAGTTTTCTTCATTGATCTCCTGATTAAAAATACTCCACACACCTGAGAACATGGCACAATAGTTGGTATTAGAGCCCGTGTTGCATGGAGAGAGAACAAGATGTCAGAAGGTGAAGATCTTTAAAGGCTGAAATTTCAGCAAGATCCCTGTCAAGGTATTTCTCAAATCCCTTGGAGTTTCTGTTGTGATTTGGTTTGGATCCAGCCATGGCAAGCAACATGAAGATCGATTTGAGAAGTTTGATGGGAAAGAAAACTTTTTTATGTGAAAAGTTAAGATTGAAGATCTCTTGGTTCAGGCAGATCTAGATCAGGCATTGGAGGAGAAGCCTGAAAGGATGTCGGATCGTCAATGGATATCTCTGGAGAAGAAGGCTTGTTCGGTGATTAGAGGATGTTTGGAAGATGTGGCTCTCTATTCAGTATTAGAGGAGAAAACCCCAAAGGATTTGTGGTTGAAGTTGCACACCATATATATAGAAAAAAAATATGTGCAACAAGCTGATGTTGAAGAAGAGACTGTACAGCCTTCGGATGCAGGAAGGCAGAGATGTCTTGGGTCACATCTAGAGGTTCGACCAGATGTGCAACGAGTTGCTGAACATCGGGGTGAAGATGGAGGAGGAAGATAGATCTCTATTATTGCTATGCTCGCTGCTCCCTTCCTTTGATCCATTGGTGACGACGCTGTTATATGGCAAGGAGACTTTGGAGCATGAAGACATAGTCTCGGTGGTGCGCTCAAATGAACAACGGAAAAAGATGACCAAGGATGGAGCTCCCCAGGAGGGCTTGGCCATGGGGGAAAGGTTAGAAAGAGAAAAAAAAAGAGGCAAGTCAAGGGGATGATCAAAGTCCTGGAAGAGCAGTAGCAAGAAAGAGGCTCGGTGTTACAAGTGCATTGAGGTCGGGCACTTCAAGCGAGATTGTTCGCAGTGAAAAGCAAGAAGGAAGACAAGAGAGGATCTGATGCACTGAGTATGGGGGCTGATCAGGAAGTGGAGGATGATCTCTTGGTAGTATCTGATAGTCATAGGTGATACACAGATGTATGGACCCTGGATTCAGCTTGTTCGCATCACTACATCCCAAATCGATCTTGGTTCGTGACATACACCAAGATTGATGAGGGGACCGTGACACTCGGAGATGATCACCTATGCAAGGTTGCTGGTATAGGGAGCATTTGGGTAAGGATGTTTGATGGAGTGGTGCAGACTCTCACAAATGTAAAGCACATCCCAGAATTGAAGAAGAATATGGTGTTACTGGGCTATTTGGAGTGGAGCAACTTCAGCTTCAACAGTCATGCCAGAAGTGGAGTCTTGAACATCTCTAATGGAGCCATGATGGTGATGAGAGGTAGAAGGATGGAGAATAACCTCTATAGGTTGGAAAGATCTATGGTGACCAGAGAATCTGATGCAGTAGCTGCAACGCAAGATCAGCAGGGGGCTCATAAGTTGTGGCACTACCGCATAGGCCACATGAGTGATCGTGGGATGAAGGAGCTAAGCAAGCATAGTCTGATTCTAGATCTAGATGGAGGTATTTCAGAGGTATATGAGCCATGCTAGATGAAAAAATAGAAGAGAGTGCAATTCACTACTAGTTTAGCCTGCAATGCAGTCCCACTAGAACTAGTCCAAACTGATGTGTGGGGACCGGCCCTGATTTCAGTCAAAAATGGGGTGAGATACTTCTTAACCTTTATAGATAATTTCTCGAGAAAGGTATGGGTCTACTTCATGAAGGAGAAATCAGAAGTCTGCACCAAATTCAAGGTGTAGAAGGTTGAGGTGGAGAAGGAGATAGGTTGGAGCTTGAAGTGTCTGCGGTCCGACAATGACAGAGAGTACACTAGCAGGGAGTTTCATACTTTTTGTCAGGAGTGTGGCATCAAAAGGTACTTTTCAATGAAAGGGACTCCTCAGCAATATGGGGTGGCCAAGAGGATCAACAGAACCCTTTTAAAAAAGGTACGATGTATGAGGCTGCAGGCAGAACTTCCTAAGGCATTTTGGATTGATACAGTGGATGCGGCCTGCTATTTAGTGAATCGGTCACCTCACATAAGATTAGATGGTGGTATTTCAAAGGAGAAATAGTCTAGAAAGAGGATTGGGCTGAGCCATCTAAGGATGATTGGGTGCACGGCATATGTGCACATCAGTGCTGGTGAGCAGACCAAGTTGGATGCCAGGTCACGGAAGGTGGTGTTCTTGAGATATCCATGAGGAATTAAGGGATACCGACTATGGGATCCCTTGAAGAAGAAGGTGGTCATTAGTAAGGATGTCACCTTTGATAAAAATTCAGTTCTTTAAAGGCGAGATGGCATGGAAGAGCAGCAGGAGGTCCAGTAGGGCAACGCTAGACAACTTACATCCTATTCTCTTTTGCCTCTTGTAGGTGCATCGGGAGGACTTGGTATTCAGGTGGAGCACTCTTCAGATGTGTCTCCTCAGGTAGAGAGAGCTCAGACAGGTGATAGAAGCTAAGAGATCTAGCAGGAGCAAGCTGGACCTAGGACGGATATCGGGGTTGCACTGCACAAGTCCAAAAGGAACGTCAGGCAATCAGAATGATACGGCTTCAAAAAGATGTTGTCATATGCCTTGGTGACAATAAATGGGGACCCATACACCTATGAGGAGGTCATGGAGTGTCAAGACAGAGAGAGGTGGGTTCAAGCAATGTTTGAGGAGATGCAGTCTCTCCACAAGAATGAGACATGGTGATTAGTGCAGTTGCCACAAGGGGAGAAACCCATTGGTTGCAAATGGGTTTACCAACACAAGGAGGGGCCTTCGAAGCAAGAAAATATCAGGTACAAGATGAGGCTAGTTGTCAAAAGATACTCCTAGAAGGAAGGCATCGATTTCAGTGAGATTTTCTCTCATATCGTCAGACATACTTCTATCAGGATGTTGCTGAGCATCGTAGCAGCTTAGGACTTGGAGCTGGAGTAGATGGATGTCAAGATGGCATTCCTCCATGAGCATCTAGAGGAGAGCATCTATATGGAGCAGCCATCGGAGTTTCAAGAGTCAGGAGCAGAAGGGAAGATCTGTTTGCCGCAGAAATCGTTGTACAGGCTGAAGCAGTCGCCGAGGCAATGGTACAAGCGATTTGATTCCTATGTGAGGAGCATCGAACTTTTCAGGTGTGAGTATGACTCTTATGCTTATATTCCATCTTTGGAGGATGAGTCTAGGATGTTTCTACTCTTGTATGTGGATGACATGCTTATAGCTTGCAAGAGTAGGAAGGTTGTGCAGGAACCGAAGGCAGCCTTGTCTTAAGAGTTTGAGATGAAAGATTTGGGGCCTGCGAGGAAGATCTTAGGCATAAAAATCTTCAGAGATCGAGCCAAGAGGGTGCTGCATTTATCTCAGGGAGGCTACATCAAGAAGGTCTTGGAGAGTTTCGAGATGAAAGAAGTGAAACTGGTAGAGCTGCCACTTGCTGGGCACTTCAGACTCTCGAAGATGATGTCGCCACAGACTGAGGTGGAGGCTGAAAGGAATATGCCCTACAAGCCAATCGAAATTTATATTTTGATGGATTTTTCTTGTAATCTTCCAGACTTATGTATTGACTCTTTAAATAATAAAAGATATTTTTCATCATATGCTGCATCTTACTTTAGTAATGATTATGATGAACTCCATAAATCAGGAAAATGGGTTTAGAGTTATGATGAGATCATACCTATGAGATCTAAAATCTTAAAAATTTTGATTTAGAATATTCCTAGTCATAGGAGCATTGAGTAGGGGATCAATGTTCTGGATAGATTAACACTTTCTATGTATGCTCGATGGAGAGGGTTGCATATCTCATATGCCACTTGTGTGAGACAATAATACAAAAAAGTGGGTGCTCATTAGAGAATGAGTTCACTGAATTGATCCGACTTAAGAAACGTCTTATGGAATTTACTTACCTGTCAAGAGATATTTTCTTATAGTGGGAGTTGTGCATGTTATCCTTTGACCTGAGACTATCATAGAACCTTGTATACATGAATCCATATTTTTTAGTTCATACTCATTCATGACTTAGTCATGTACGGGGTGTTCTAGATATGGTAGAATGTGTATGGAGGTTGTGAGTAGGTCAACATAAAATCGATCACTCTTGGTAAGAGAAAATCGCATCCTACTTATTCTGATCGATTAATGATTCAGGAAGCCTTTGATCAAAGCAGAATGAAAATTAAAAAGAATTTTTAATATTTTATTAATTGAATCATCATATAAGATTGAGAGAAATATGAGTATGATATTGGATTTGACATCATTCCATATCCAGAGTCATATTCGGAGTGTAGGGAGATCGCATGATCAAATTGCACGGTAACTTTCCACTGAAGGATATTTTTCATATTTCTATCAAAAATTTTATATCTTTTAGGTAGACACGATATATTTCTAGATATCAATCTTATCTTATAGGTTTGATCGAATTAAAAAGTTTAATTCAATCACCAGTTAGAAAGAGTTGTAATTGCTGAAATCGGGTTAGTTCGATTGGATCTAGATCGGTTAGATTAAATTCTAATCAAATCAAATTGATTTGAACTAAAACCTATTACTGGCTAGATGTGGAACCCAATGAGTCACACAGAAAGGGTATTGATCAGGGGTCTAATTGGATTATATCATGTTTGCAAAATTGACATGCTAGCACATGTTGCAAAAAACTAGCTCCTTGTTTCGAATCAGGTTTAAAATTGATTTCAGATTGGACTAATTAAAGATAAATTAATTCAAATCAATTTTAGGTTTGAGTTGGTTCATCCCTTGGCTACATGTACCAAACATTTGAAGCTAGAAAACTAAGTCTCCATGAGTCAAGAATTTTTCTTGTACATGGGTGCAGTTTTTGTGTGCAGAAATAGCTTTCGCATCCCATAAGATGGGATGCCTCATCCTCAAGCTTATCCTATGTTACATGATGAAATAAATTTTTTGATAATTTTTAACTTTATTTTAAGCATGATAAATTTTTTTTAAGTTAAAATTCCTTCTAGTTTAATTGTGAAAATTTGTTGAATTTGGAAATCCTATCAGCCTGATCCATGCGCCTGACCAAGAGTCCAACTTGTGAAGGACTCTAACCCATTTGTCACACCACTTATTAATCTGAATTATTTTCCATGACATTCTCATGTTAGTGCCTTGATTTTTGGCCATTGGATGGACAAAATTACATTAATGGGTGGTAGAAAAAAATTATGCCATGGGAAGCTGCACGATGCATCGGAGAATCATCGAGAAAATATTCCGAAGAGTCCTTCTGCATGAAGCATCTCTTGGATTTTTTTTTCGATGATTGCCATGTATCAAAAACTTCTAGATGGGCATGAGAATTTATCAGGAGGTATGATATTTTCTGATGGATGCGAGATGGTGCGTGGAAGGGGTGCGAAAAATTTTTGAAGGCAACCCATCGCTAAGTATTTAAAGGGGGGTGCGCTGGGGGATTGGATTCATTCAGATTTCTAATTCTTTCTTTCTTTCTAATATCCTCTCCCTATTATCCAATTAGTCTCTTCCTTCTCTTGTTAGGATAAGTCCAAAATAGAAAGGACAAGTCCAATTTTAGGACAAGAGTCTAGGAAGAGAATTAAGGAAGACAAGGAGAGAAGAAAGGTAGGGATAGGAAGGCTAGGAGAAGAGGAAGAGGGTCTTGAGGTCCTGGTGTTCAAAAAAATTCTTAGAGTGAGAATTTTGGAGGAGAAATCATCTCAAAGAGTTGGTGTCCTGATCATAGCCTTGTGTGGATCACCGTTGGAGGGCTAACACTTGGGCGCCTGGTGGAGGTTTTGCCGAAATTTGGATTAAGTACTGCAGGTATTCTTCTATAACTTAAATTTAATCTTGAATTTATGTTATATATGATTGTTAATCATCAAGAGATACTGATTTAAGGATTTAATATTTAAAATTTTTTTATTAAAATTTTGAAATCCATTATGTTTCCACTGTGCATGCCCACCTTGAAACCCTACAGTGGTATCAGAGCTGGCCTTGTTTGGTTCAATCATATATACATAATATTTATGTGATCCATAGTATGATTTATACTATAAAATAATTTATGTTTTCATATGATGATATGAAATAATGCATATATCATTCACCACTTCATCATCTTGGCATAAGGTTGTCCTAGCATAATGGGGTTATGCTGCAAGGTTGTCCTAGGATGATGAATGTCCATATGTCACACTTGCACATATAAAAAATTTTAATATTGATACATAAATAGGTATTATATAGTTAGAATGTGCATGAGACCAAATAAAAGTTCTCATTAGAAAATTATATTAAGTGGTAGTGATATGCAACTATGGGTTAACTAATTCTTGATCAATTGATCAATTGGTGTCTAGAAAAGTGCTATAGGTGGTTTTTTAATTGGTTCTGTTGTCTGACCTGATCAATTTATTGATGTCTAAGAAAAGCAACGGGGGGATCTCCACCTTACTTACCTGGCCAATTTGATTAAGCGATCTTGATATTGAAAAATCCTAATGTTGAAAACACTATTAAGGGCCTTCCTTCATGCTAGGTTAATGTTATATCATGAACTATGGCTAGTTTGTTGTGTTAACATGAGGCTTGTCATAAGCTTTGATATAACATAATCCTGGTGCATAGAAGATGCTTACGATAATTTTGAATATATTGCTTTATTGTGTTAACACAAGGGCAGTTATATTAGAATTTGACTGTATTGAAATGAAGGGTCTAACTTAACTAAAATATTATAGCTTGTTGTGTTAACACAAGGCTAATATTATTTTAGAGGTTAAGATATAATATTGAAAATTGCATGAGATGCAATTGGAAAGAGTTTCCTACCTATGAACTCATAAGGGTTTGTTGTGTTAACACAAGATCATTATAAGGAATTAGGGTCTCAATCCCACTAAGATAAATATTAAATATATCTCGTTCATCATAGTAGAGGGTTATGATGTTCGATAAAATAGTGGAGGCATAATTAAATCTAAAGACCTTATTTAATTGTATGAGTCAATATGAGTTATTTGCTTATGTAATATTCTTTAATTATTGTAGATTAAATTCTATAAATGGCATCTTCACTATCATTACGAGAAATTTTAGATTCCAACAAGTTGATTGTCCCAATTATGTAAACTGATTGAGAAATTTAAAGATCGTACTAACTCAAGAGAAGCTCTCCTATATTCTTGACATCCCTGAACCACAAGAGGTTGGGGATGATGCCACAGAAGAGGAGGTATCTACATACAAGATGTGGAAGAATGACAGTTTGACTGTCAAGTACATCATACTGGCCTCTATGAGCAATGAGTTGCAGAGGCAGCATGAGAGCATGGATACTCAATCCATACTCCTCAATCTTAAAGAGTTGTATGGAGAACAGAGTAGAACTGCTAGA